>NW_025934720.1:693778-977680 GCF_000764305.2 Hyalella azteca | reverse complement strand
GGGCGGGGGGGGGGGGGGCTTGCGTGTCTCGATGAGACCCGAGGCTGTGCGGTCTCAGATGCAATCATGGCCGAGTGGCTCGGGTGGAGAGTCCAGACTAACAGAGATGGCAAAACGCCCTTCTGGTAACGACCTGGCTCTCTTACGGATACGCAAAGACCTTTCGCTGGATTGACGAACCCTGGCGGGGACCTAGACCCGACCCGCTAGCTTCAATAGTCATGCGTGGCAAGGGTTAGCTGCGGGACTCCTGGGCAGGCGGGGGGCTGCTTAAACACCGCGCAGATGGAGTGGCGCCCGCCTTGCAACGTTAGTCAAGCGCACAACCTGCTGCGCCCACGACAACCAAAGCTACATCCGAGCGTACGAGTGTTCCCGTCAAGACTACGTGTGCTTGACACCAGGGATCCCCTTGTTGGAGGCAGATACACGGGTGCCTGCTCAGCGCGTCGGACGAACCAAACAACCCGGACCTGGAAAATGACCTCTTTGAATGCGCCTCTCGTACCTGATACCCCGACAACGGAAACGACCCGGACCCTCACTACGGAACCAACCTTGGCCTCACCTACCTCAACGTTGATCTCGACGCTGGAGCCGTTTGTCCCACGCCCTCAGGCCCCTGGGCCTGGCAGAGCCAGGCAAAACAAGAAATCTAGACACCAAGGGACATGGAAGCAAATGCAGCCAACCCTAGAAGCCCGCATCCAAGACTACCCTCATTTCTTCCGCGTCTCATCGACGACTGGTGAGAACCTGGCTGCCATTGACGTAGTCCAGGCCAACCGGCAACTAGTCCATTCTCTGGGCAGTGAGCCAAAAAATGTGCACGAGACCCGAGACGGAGCACTCATAGTAGAAATACAAAACAGAACTCAGAGCGACTCAATACTTAACATTAAGACACTGGCAGGTTGTTCTGTCACCGTAGAGCCACACGGTACACTGAATGAAACCAAATGAACTATTTATTACCGCAATGAGCCCAAGTATACTGTTGAAAATTTGCAAGAGCATCTTAGTCACTATAAGGTTAAATCGATCTATCAAATGAAAAAGAAGATGCATGGAGCCCTAGTGGACCTACCATTATATGTACTCACATTTGCAACATGCAAGCTCCCTACTGAGATAAAGATTGGGTGGCACCGATGCTCCGTGAGAGAGTAAATCCCTCGCCCACGCCGATGCTATAAGTGCCAGCGCTTCAACCATGGAGCCAAAACATGTAGAATGTAGATCAACCACTGCTATTTGTCCCAGATGCTCTGAAGAAGCACACGAGCTGCCGTGCCTCCGCCTGGCGAAATACCCCAACTGTGGTGAACCTCATGAGGCATCCTCAACTAACTGCCCCCATTATAGACTTGAACAGGAAACTTCAGCAATTCAAATCAAACAAAAACTAATGTACAGAGACGCCAAGCGTCAGGCGAGTGCTCTAGTTATACGACCAGGCACCTCCTACGCATCCATCCTCCGCAAGCACCAAGGTCCTGATCGCGTGCGGAATTCGAGACGGACCACCGAACGAAGCTGCGACGTTGTTGCGGCCACCCCAACATTGGAGCCACCACGTGAGCCTCCCGCTGACGAAGCCCAGGAGTCCAGAACTTCGACCTGCTCTAATGCTATGACCCAAGCGGACCAAGTCGATACCTCCCTTCCTCCTCCCGTACTGGCAGGAACATCACCCTCATCATCCACCTCCAAACCCTCGACGGCGCCAGCACGCCGTCGATCACCGTCTCGCGCTGCCAGACGCCCGCGAGACCGATCCAAGTCTGTAGAAGGCGAAGGCGCAGCCAAACGACATGGGGCATCGTCCTCGTCTTTGCTAGCGGACTACCCCATGCCACCAAATGTACCCACTTTCCTACCCAAACCGATATCTATATCTAAACTGAACAGTATCCCTGTTGTCTCCTCGGGACGGCCCTCTAGCAAGCCCCTTCGAGTAGATCCATCAGACATCTCAATGGACACACGCCCTCCGGAACCCTAACTGTGAAATGACAATACTACAATGGAACTGCCGCGGATACCGCGCAAATTCCAGTGAATTTCTGCCACTGCTCTATGACCTCGGACTGGCCTACGCGGGCCTCCAAGAGAGCATGTTGGGGCAATTTGTGCCCCGGCCTCCAAGTGGATACAGCGTCCTCACCCACTCGCAGGCTGTTCGGGGCGCTCCGGGCGATGGCCTAATGTGCTTCATAAGTAACGACCGAGCATTCCAGCGTATAGCCCTCCAAACCCCACTCCAGGCAGTCGCGGTGCGCCTCCAGCTCCACCGGCTGCTTACAGTCTGCAACATTTATGTCCCTCCCCGGTACCCTCTGTCCATATATGATCTCGTACAGCTTAGCCGCCAACTTCCGCCCCCTTACCTGATCATTGGGGACTTTAACGCCAGGAACCAAATATGGGAAGATACAATCACCAACCAACATGGAGACATCGTTGAGCAATTTTTAGTGGAGGCTGACCTTTGCCTTCTCAACACAGGAAGCCAAGACACGATTCTGCACCCAATCCGGAGAATCATTGGCGCTGGATCTGTCCTTCTGCTCCCCCGATATCGTGCTGGATTTTAGCTGGCGGGTGATGGACGATCTGCTCGGTAGTGACCATTTCCCAGTCATCATTAATGTGCTTCCATGCCCCCCTATACATCGAACCCCAAGATACCTGCATGACAGAGCCGACTGGGATGTATTCCGGCGGTTCACGCAGGTCTCCTTTGATGACAACCAAATCCGTAACTTACCTCTAGTCCAATAGATTGACAAACTCATCTCCTTGATCCACGCAGCAGCTAATTGTGCAATACCTAAAACACAGGGAACCCGAAAGCGGCCAAACCCATGGTGGACGCCGGCCTGCACGCTAGCAAATCTGGAACGAAAACGAGCGCTGCGCCGCTTCCAAAGATCTGGCCTAGTGGCTGATAAAATCGCATTCAGCCGAGCTCGGACTCGGGCACTGGCGCGGAAGGTGAAGAAGGACGACCGCTCAACCTCCTGGCGACGCTATGTGTCGAGAATCAATTCGGACACCACCCAATCAAAAGTGTGGAACAGAATCAAAAAGATGTCTGGGCGCTACAGACCGCAGCCCTCCCTATTCCTGGTACACAATGGAGGACCCGTCTCAGAACCACGTGCATGTGCTGAACTCATCGCTGACCACTTCGCTTCGGTGAGTAGCCGGGACCGTCACACGCCAGCCTTTCGCCAGCACCGCGACAGAATGGAGGCACACCCCCTGGATTTCTCAACAAGCGACACCCAAACGTATAATGACCCTATCACCATGACCGAGGTCAAAGGTATGCTGAAGCAATCCCGTCGAACAGCTCCAGGAGCCGACCAGGTCACCTATCAGATGATTGAACACCTACATGCAACAAGCCTGGAGTGGCTCCTACATATCTACAACAAAATCTGGATCGGCCATTCGTTCCCTGATGCGTGGCGGCAAGCCGTAACTCTTGCCTTCCTGAAACCGGGAAAGTCGCCATCGGAGACTACCAGTTACCGACCGATTACTTACTTACTTACTAGCTGCCTGTGCAAGCTGTTGGAACGCATCATCAATGTGAGATTGACGAACTATTTGGAACGTGGAGAGCACTTGTCACCAGAGCAGTTTGGTTTTCGCCGAGCTCGCTCAACTACAGATGCTCTAGTTCGCTTCACTACAGATGTCTTCTCTGCGTACCGAGAAAAGCAGCACCTCGTCAGTGTATTTTTCGACCTCGAGAAAGCATACGACACTACCTGGCGCTTTTGCATCCTTCGCGCCATACATGAGTGCAGCATTCGTGGACACATGGCCTTCTTTATCTCAAATTTTCTCTAGCGACGATGTTTTACCACCCGCATTGCCCATGTCGTCTCAGAACAGCTCATACAAGAAGAGGGTGTACCGCAGGGCTCTGTGTTTAGCTGCACGCTCTTCGCCCTTGCCATTAATAACATCCTCCGCCAGCTTCCTACGGCTGTTAGTGGCTCGCTGTATGTCGATGACTTGGTCATATACGCATCTTCGGCCTACCTTCCAGCCCTGGAGCGACGCCTTCAGGTCGCGATTAATGCCCTGTGCAAGTGGTGCACCAAAAACGGCTTTACCTTCTCCCCAACGAAAACCGTAGCAATCAACTTTCATCGTACCCGCAATATGGCTGAGCCTAGCCTGAACCTTGCAAACCATCCGATTTCCTTCGTGCAATCCACCCGTTTCCTCGGCGTGGTCTTGGACTCGCGCCTTAGCTGGATACCTCACATCCGACAGCTCAAGCAAACTTGCATCCATGCTCTCTCGGTTTTGAGGTGCTTGTCACATCTTACCTGGGGCGCCGACCGGTGCACTCTGTTACGAGTATACCGCTCGCTGATTCGATCTAAGATGGACTACGGCTCCATCGTCTTTTCCTCAGCAAAAGCCTCAGCCCTTCACCTGCTGAACCCTGTCCACAATAGCGCCATCCGACTGTGTACTGGGGCGTTCCGGTCTTCCCCTCTCCTCAGCCTTTACGCGGAGAGTGGAGAATTCCCACTCAGCGCAAGGAGAGACCTTCTTATGTTACAGTACCTTGCAAGAGCCCAACAGCTACCCAACTCCCCCTCCTACCTGAGCATTACACACCAATGGCACATGGGTGCCCGCCGAGCGAGCGAGACATTTGGCTCTCGAGCTCGCGATATCTGTGCACGCCTGCATCTTACTGTACAGACCATACCCATTGATTTCTGCAACAACCCACGCTGGTTGCTCTCCCCCTCCTTGGTCTGCCCTGGCTTCATGCAGGGCAGAAAAAGTGATCACTCAGCTGATGGCATTAGGTCTCTGTTCCTCGACCACATCAACACATGCCACCGACGGTGCATGCACATATACACCGATGGCTCTAAAGACGATAGTCGAGTTGGATGCGCAGCGGTTAGCGATGCTGCGAGGAGCTCGCTGAGACTGCATAGCTACTCCTCAATATTTACTGCAGAACAATACGGCATTCTGTATGCCATCGCAATTGCAAGGGAGAGCAGAAACATGTGGATCTGCATATTCAGCGACTCCCTGAGTGCAATTCAGGCGATTTTATGTTACAACTCACCGCATCCCCTGGTAACCACCATACATAGATGGCTTATCCGACTCCACACGCGCCAAAAGACAATTACATTCTGCTGGGTCCCCGGTCATGTGAAGATAACGGGCAATGAGGCCGCGGATGAACTTTCACGCCTAGCAGCGGCTGAAGAGACACCACCCTGGAATGATGAAGTCCCCCACCGGGATCATTACCCCATCTTCCGCAGGAAGCTGTTGGACGAGTGGCAGGGACAGTGGACACGCATGGAAGATAACAAACTCCGGAAAATTAAGGATAGTGTGAGGCCTTGGCCTTCCTCGTCGCACCGCGTGCGCCGGGTGGAGGTATGCCTCACCCGCCTTCGCATTGGACACACTAGAATCACCCATGGCCATCTCATGGAACGCACGCCTGCACCTTATTGCATGGATTGCTTAGAGCCCCAGACCATAATCTACGTCCTCTGTGAGTGCCCATCATTTGGTGTGGCCTGACGGCAATTTTTCCCCCATCTAAGCCAAAACGACCCCGACACACACCTAAAAAGTATTTTGGCCCAACCAGAACACGGTAGCTATAATGTTGACCGCCTCGTAGAGTACCTGAGAACGATAAACATGTTCGACTGTATATGATCTGGTCAACGCTGAATACATGTGATGCAATATGTTCTTAGCCCATAATGCCCAACGTGACATTCGGCGCGAGATAGCTTAGCAGCTGAAGCGCTAGTAATCATAGGGTCACTAAACTAACTAACTCGTTCAAGTTCAAGAAGCATTTTTCCTGGTGTAAATTATTTCTCTCGCCAAGTGCTCTTGGCATTATTAAGAAACAACATTTGGAAGACGGATGGACGACAATTCGATCAAACGTGGAAGTCAGCAGAGACAAAATGTAGCGAACAGCGGCGTCTTTGTTTGAAGCCGCCATAAAACCCAGCCATTTATCACGTCAGTCCAGCGCGATGCTTCGTCCGACACCCGCTCGTCCAGCTCGCACTGTTCATTCACATCCAACAGAAGGACCATTAATCTCGGATGAGTTATAACGTCTGCTGAAACTTAAGAAACTCTTCCAACTTACAAAATTCAAGTTCGAACTGTGGTAATTACCGCCATCATTCATTCTTGTCCGTCAGCAATTTCGTTGGTCAGTTTGATTTAAAACTAGCATTAAATTTGATGACAAAACCGCATCACTTGAACGATATGAGTATTTTGTGACTCATTTCGGTCATTCTCAAAGGACTAAATTTTCACATTCGAACTGTTAACAATTTCAAGCCGAAGATATTCACATCATACACACATTTGTATAATGAATAACCACATATGACTTTTCAGTAATTTGCGCATTATACAAAAGAAAAATGAATTATGAGACGAGGATGTGTTGACGACGAAAACTTTTCCTTGGCGAAAAATTCAACTTAAATCGGAACCGAATTTTCCCTCCAAATATAAAACGATTCCATGACATTACAAAAATCATATGTAACGGAATACAGTCATCCCACAAAGTACGAAGTTAATTCGTTATGAACAATTTCATCCATCGAAACCGAGAATGCAGTCAAGTCCATATTAAAGTTAACGACTATAGTTAAGCGACCCCCTCAACTTTTTAACTCGAGGATTACTGCATCTTCTATAAAAAACACAACAGGGTTTGTCAGAAAACAGTTTCACAATAATGGAGAAAAATGATGCCCTGCAATATTAAAATATCAAGATGTCGTACAAATGTTTACGGACTTCACGCCTTTTCCTCTATTTTACAATACTTCACTTCTTGTTTGTTTGTTTGTCTGCTACAAATCTTGTAATCGATATTTAACACTTCTACCTGTCCAATCGATCTAAAATTTCACATCCTTGCTTAAAGTTGGAGACAATGCTCGAATCAATAGACAGAATAAATAAATAAATAAATAAAATTTTTACCATTAAAAAAATAATTTTTTATGCAGGATAAAATAGGAAATTCATTGTACATGTGTAACATCGAAGACAATGGCTCCTTTATTTGAGTGTTGTCTCTAAAAAGTAATTTTTAAATGCATATTATTTAACTCAGTACTTGTAGGCCGTGTTTTGCCTCACAACAAGAGTTACGATGTCCAAAAAGCAGTAAGGCCAACATGGCTGGCAAATTCCTTTGAACGAGGAGCAAAAATTGAATTTATGCGGAAATGCGAAACTTTTCAGAGTGAAAAAATATGTCATCCGCCCCTGACTTTCACATCGTCTAACTTCCGCGATCGAGTAAGAAGCGTTTCTCGGTGGCAGGTCTCCATGCAGCTGACGGTACGAGTTAAAAACTGAAGACTCGTGATGCACAATGTATAGTGTTATTTCATTAATATTGTTACGGGGCCCTTATATGGACTGTGCGTACCTCAAGACCCCAAGCTATTCCGCAATAACCCATCAGGTTCGACACACTTCTAGCAGTTCATCACACGAAGGTAACAAAGACGACCAAATATTAAGATTTCATTCAACACGAAGATGACAACAAGTGCGTAAGAATCGAAGTCGAGTCTAGGCTTCGAAGGTCTCCCTGCATGAGAGATGAACAGAACAACTAGGTTTACAAATTGGACAAGCCATAAACACATAATAAAATAATAAACCTTACCAAAAATTCCTAAAACCTAAACTTGGACAGTTACAATTTTACACACTTAACTGCAAGATCATGAAATAAAAGACAACAGCACTGGTCCTACTTTAAAATATCCGGTGATGAGGACACAGTACACACCTGTTCCCTGCGGTGGCGCAAATAGAAAAGGCTAATAGTGGCTACTAACCCGGATTTCAGGGTCAATCCGGCGTAAAGGAATCGGAACCACTACAGATCCAAGTGATGCTAGGAAGATCCCAATTTAGGGTCCCAGAGTTAGTCCAGCCAATGGGTCCACCGCCGCTCGAACGCAACCGAACCTTGCCAAGGGAGGTGACAGAAACGCGATAGACTCATACATATACTTGATGTTTGGTAAACTAAGGGAAGGCCCAGATGTAGGAAGGGCTTCGGGATGCATGTAAGGCCTAGGATGCAGGTATGGCTCCGGGATGCAGGTATGGCCCAGGATGCAGGTATATGCAGGTAAGGCCAGCATGCAGGTAAGGCCCAGGATGCAGGTGAGGTAACTTCAGTGCAATAGCGCCAGGTAGGAGGATGTTGAGGACGAGGAGCCGGTACGTTTACTCGTGGCTGAGTAGCCCTCTGGTGGCCAGTCAGTGGGTCTGTCATAGAATGCATGGGTTAGCAATCGCCGGTCTGGAACATATTCGGGTTTATATGGTAAGCATGAGAAGAGGAGCCAAGGCGATTACAAGTGAACTAAGTATTGATCGTAGTAACCAAAGTGATCATCTAACTGGATATATTGACAACGACGAGTAAGGCAGGTAAACTACTTGGAATCGAAAGTAGGACTTACCGAAGGTGGAAGACTAGCAGCGCGCTATCCACCTCCCACGAGTTCTAATGAGACAATGAGTTGGAGTCGAAAGCTCGAAACCTGCGGCTGGTAATTAGCTATGTAGTTGATGACGTGGCGCTGTGGACCAATGAAGATTGGCCGCTGTTGCCATGCCGGATGAATTTCCTTGACATCCGGCAACATCGCAACCACGTCTATTTTATTTATTAAAAAGACATTCAGAACAATCTAAGTTTCACTCCTTTACAATATCCATTGCTGCCTTCATATACTTCACCATACGCTCAAGCATACTTCATTACAACAGAATCTTAGTTTCTCTTGCTGTCTTCAGAACGATAGTGTAATGTGCTAACGCACATTACACGCTTCACAAATTCATGTCGATGCTACCTTCCCAGTTACTTAAACATGATTGTCACGCGAGATAGAATTTCTTCTATCTGCCTTAAAGCAAAATGTACATTTTCTATCGAGAAATTGGACAATCACGGTTTATATACTTATTGTACTGAATGTCTTCGTTAAGATTTAATATAGACAGCAGGGTTGAAAAATTTTAAAGCTCAAAATCCCATTGGAGGAGAAGGAAAGCGTCGCATGTGTGCCAAATATCCAGACTCACGTACGAGTTTTGGAGAGAAGTTATCCCAGGAATATCATATCGAAACATAAAAACGCAAACTTTCGTATTGGAGTGCACTCACTGATGAAACGCTGCGCATAAAGTTCCCAACCGAGCTATCAAAATGCCAGGAGTTCGAGGCTACGGAACGCCACGGTTCGAAATTAATGGTGTCTTCTACGTACGAGGCGAGTGTTTTGTGGCTTTTGAGGGCACATATTGAGATGAAAAATAGTCAAGGGTTGAAATACACCGCACAAAGAAAACGAATTCTGTTTACTAATAGAAAATACAGGAGTTCCCGTGTTCGTCCAGCCCAAATAAGATAGTATTAGGAGTTTTATCCATAACCTGCGCCATCTTGACAAAAATTAATAGTTTATAATCTTTATATGCATAAAAGACATTTTCATCCAGACGTTTACCTTTATTTCTACATACATGACGAAATTATTTACTAATAAGGCCAATTAAAGATATAAGTAATTTAAGGTACATTATAGTAAACAAAAGGCATAGGAAACCTGCGTAAATTTCACGCTGGTATGGTGTCATTTCGCAAATAAAATGTATGGTGACATTTCGCAAATATCATGATTTGTATTTGGAATTCGCAGACTTCCTTTGTATATTTTGAAAAATATTTTTTGTTTAATTGCTTGAATTACATAGAGAGGACAGAGCGATATTTCAGAACTTGAATAATACAAATAATTTTCCTACTGTGCAGGTAAGGTTCAAGAAAAAACTGAATCTTCAGAATTCCAGGAATCGAAAATACTGATGAATATACTCAACATAATAAATTCAGTAGTAGTTCAGGTTGAAGCGATTTTTTAAGAGGCCAGATGTGGGCGACCGTTGGTCATAGATTTCTTATCGCCACAGAGCTTGCAATTGGCTTTAGATATATGTACTGCATAAAAGAGGCTAGCTTTTTTTCTGCTTGCATTCTGAAAGAGATACTATTTTCCGTACTTCCGGTTCACTACTCAGCTACTGTAACGCTGTTCAGACCGGTTATTTTTTAAGGCAGTTTTTAAAACAGAGAATTCAATGACTACTGCGGGTGGAGAGACTAGCAGAGAGAAATTACGAGTATACCTGAAACAGTACCGAAACTTCACTATTTGAGGTGTAATCACAAGACATTCATTCGCTTCCATTTGTCAAGTAAAATCAGTGCATGAAATGCGAATGATGTATCGCAATATAATTGATTTACAGATAACCAAAAATTATTTGTTTTGCTCTTCTGATAAATTCGGTATCAATTACAGTCAATCTAATTATCTAATTAGACATTTAAAGTTTTATACCGTACCAGTAGCTTGACCTGGAACTGATCTGAGTAGATAATCATTGACCTTTGAAAAAATTGCGTTATTCAGTACTCTGTCGTAAACGCGAACACCGAAAACCTGAAGCTAATTTAAAAAAAAAATAATAAAAAGTTTTGTTAACAAGAAAAATGCAGGTTGAAATCCCGAATAAACACATAATTACAATACAATACAATAACACATAATCTCTCGTTTCGAATTAGAATAGAATTTAAATTATTTGTAAAAATAAAAATGAGATATTCTCCACGTCAGGTTTCAAACAAACACGCAAACAAACCGTCACAAAGATTTAATTGATATGCATCTATTTTATTGCCTGGCCTGTGTCAATTAAAAACGGATTCGCTACAGCAATGGCTTGGGTTTGACGGTTTTCAGAAGCAGAAAAAGTTACTGACATTCAAAAATTGATTAGAAATTATTGTCAGGCGTCAAGAGTACCAATTTTTGATGTATACCGCATGTTATAAATAAAAAATCTAAAAATTCTCTGAATCGAATAATACGATTTATTATTACTAAAAGTTTCTACACTATCCATGGTGTTAGCATAAATACTCAAAATTTTGTATTAACTTCCAAAACATGACTAGAAATCAAGATGTTGCGGATAGTTCCTGATTACCGAATAAAAGGTGAGCAAAAAATGAAAAAGAAACATTTGTCTGAAGGTGAGGAGACGATTTAGACGCCAACCAATTATTCACAACAGAAATCAAAGTTGTGATTTTAACCTGACAATGGCAACACCAATTGCAAAGGAACCACTATGATGAAATGTTATCTCACTGAAAATAATTTGAAAAATACGAGTCTACAATGCAGTTTAATAAACAATACAAGCTGAAAATAAACCGAGCATTTATTTGTATTTTAGTATTTTAGTTAGATGTGGATTTTTAAGAGTATTAAAAACATTTTCCAGCTGACGCTGAACACTACTGTAATAAGAGGACAGTTACTGAGTTGAAAATTATATTCTAACAATAATCAAGTATAATATGAAAAAACAATCAGCACTAAGAAAGTGATTTCACCCAGTGTCAGCGAGTAATTAATTAGTAACTCTTACAGGAAGCGATAATTATGACACCCGTAAAATTCCTCTAACTTCGACACCGACGAAAATGAATTGCTTTGGCAACGGCAAATGCCATTCGTCAATGCGAAAGCGGCGAATATTTCATCGAGATTTTAAAAACGAATATTCATTTTATTTGAACAAGCATACATGTGTACATTTCCAACGGACCCTATAGGACGCAAGAATTATAAAACTGCAGCTCAGAATTTTATACCAGCAGGAATTGACGAAGCTGGTGTGAACTCGAATAGAAATTTATGCTCATATTAGGTAAAAATAACCTCGAAATAGGTGCAGAAGCTAAGATATTGAAGGGGAAAATACGATTTTATCAGAAAGCATTCATATCTAAATATAATGGATGAACGACCGTGACATAATTCCTGAATAAAATTTAAAAAAGGTGCTCAATCACCATGCTGTGAAAGCATTGCCACATAAATACTCATTGCGATTTAAGAGGAACTTGGCAAGAATAAAACATCACTGTTAGCGTGAGGTGGTAAATTTAATATTACATTCATTACCTATCCTTTGATCACAATAAAAAAAATATAATGTTACACGCCCAAATAATGAACATTCAAGAACAAGGGGTGCAGCTCAAATGATGAAACGTTGTTAATTACGAGAGCTGCAGCAAACAGATAAAACACTTCCGATTCTTAAGTAAAGCCATCCTTTAGGGACGGAGTTTACAAATAAGTTTACAGTTTTATCAAACTTGAGCACTTATAATGATGTGGCGTTTAGGGATATATAATAACCAACCAACTACGTACAATTCAGTAGGTGGTTTCTTTGGAGCAAACTTTTTTCTTCATAGAAATTATAAGTAAGAGTTAAGCAGAAAATTTTCAATTTAGGAATTAATGGATTTCTATTTAAATATTTCGCTACCTCAAGCGATAACATGTACGAGATGCTAGTGGACGTACAAGACCGCCTCAACGGCTCTGTTTTAAAATAATAGCAAATCAAATATCTATACTAAGGTATGGTAAGTAGTCCAGTGAGCGAATTGCACAGGACATTATTCGAGTTTGAAAAACAGGAGAGACAAATGAGTGTTAGCAACAAAAAAATCCCATCACAAACTTCCGGGTCCATTTCTTTCACAGGTGCAGAATGGTTACAGTTTGCAACAGGATCAATACGGAAGCAGACAGATGGAGGAAAGCAACAACCGAATAAGGAAATTGCAGGATCTTAAAAAGCCATCGACAGGATGGAACTGAGAGAAAGTTTTTGTGAAGTTAGTTCTATGTTTGTCGGATGTCAACGTGGGTTTGGAAAACGAATAAGTTTCCTCATGCATGACGCAACGATACGAAAGGGAATTGGAAAAGGTTGATCGAAGAAAATGTCGCATTTTGATTCTTCACGACGCACAGCGTTGGAGAAAAACGCAATAAAGACGAAAAAAATTAATAGATTAGCCAATGTACCTTCGGCATGGCATGATAACATTAGTCGCGACAAAGAATATGAGGAAATAATACCACGGTCTCGTTATAGCATATTTAGTTACGGGGATACTTATTCATTTCGGCCGCTATAGTCACCAAGTCGACATTTGTGCCGGTGCACAACTTGCGTGTCAGCGCTACTATAGGGCAACTTCGGAGCCAAGAAAGATTCAAAGCTCAGCTGGATTTGTGCTCTTGGAATTATCAGGCTATTTACTACAGAAATTGTCCCACTGGCCAGGAGCCAAGAAGTATGGTCTTCATCTTAAAATTAATATCTTGCTGTAAAAAATGAATACCTAGTGTGTACACAATTATTTTATAATAAAACAGACACACATAAGATTATTGTAATGTTCTGTCAAACGATCGATGACGTTTCACGCACTGAAATCTTATGCAACACCGAAACAATAGAGCAGCAGTCCTGAATCTCAGTAAAAATGTAATCAAGTATTTTCTTGTATACACTCGCTTCAAAGTTATGGTGCCGTAAATAATATATTGGATGTACAGGGATGTAACGTGATGGATGCGCATGCACCAGGCAGCAAATCTCAGATCAAAGTGCGAGAATTACAAAGCGACTGACGCCAACGAAAGGAACTCCTGCAATAAGTTTCGCCTTAGCGCGAGGCTTGAACGCGAGAGTTGATCTCATGTTACTTTCTCCGTCATTACTTCCTCATTGCCAGTGCACATAAGCAGTTCTAAAGCAGTAATTTGTACGATACCGATAACACATGCTTAAGATTAAGTCGAAGTTTTGGCTCCTAGTTAAGTACAAAAGTAAAAAAATCAAGATAAGTGATTTGATGCATGTAGATAATATACGATGCGCGTCTGAAGCTTACCGAATTTCGTTGAGCAACTGAATTATGTGATCATGAAATAAACTGTATGATTATAAGCGAACGATACAAAATTATTCGTTTGTCAGTTTCGCTCATTTATTTTGCAGGAGTTTGACCCATCTCCATAAAAAGACATAAGAAAAATAACCTTGATGCAACGTAAAACAAATCAAAATCCGTAATAAATTCGCTCAATGGATACTAACAAAATCCAATTCCTTGAATTTTGATGTCTGGATAATGTTAACGTTTTGAGCCGCAGTCCAGCAATAAGAACCCTGGCAGTGGACGGTAAAGGCTATTTGGTCGATCAGCTATAGACGGCAGTTGAACGAAATGTTCACGATCTTGTTAGTAACATGGACACTATGAAATGATGAGCTGTCGAGCACATGAAAACCACACGACCAAGCAGAAAGTGTCAACGTTCTATACCCGCAATAGAAATGCAGCGAATCGGTAGAAAGATAAAACATTTCACAACAATCAGTTCAAATTAGTCAATAATTTGTGGCGTATGAAGTTTGCGCTTTAGAGAGAGCTCCCAAAAATTTCCACTGCAAATTGAACAGCAGTTCTTAAATAGATCATCAGCATAAATAGTTCCCAGAATTTCGAAAAACCACTTCCAAAATCATCGAAATGGCCTTAACAAGATTTTGCGTCGCACTTCCATCAGATTATCGGCAGAAGACAAAACCGTAGCTGAAAATTCACCCCTGAAAAAAGCGTGGGCTTCCCGAGGCCGGAAATAAAGCTTCACGTCTTCTCACATTTGAGTGGCAAATGACAGAACGCACAACGCGCACTTGCTCGGCAATGCGAATCATTGCACGTTAAATTCGGTGCTCAATCAAAATGACTGGTAATTTTTATTCCGTGACATTATCTGAAACTAAATATAACGTGAAATGAAAACCTTCTCACTCAATAGGCATTACTGTAGAGAGATGTTATATATAATTATTTCTTTCAAGCTCGAGTTCAATTACATGTGATAAAAATAGACCTAGACAGCAATCTCTATTTGGAAGAACGTCTTGACGTAGATGCTAACATCGGTAAAGTGAAACTTAGAAGATATTATTGGACGAATCAAATGTCATTCGAATCATTCACTGCTTTTGACATCTTAAATACTTCTAAAATATTCGATACATCGCAACTAATTTCGAATACTTTAGAGCTTGTTAAAAGGAGGCATCCAAAAAAGATTAATAATATGTACCATCTTTTGCTTTTAAACAATTCAGCAAATTGTACTGAAGTAATATTTTATTTATATCCGCAGCAAATATTGTATATCGTCCGTGAACCACAATTGTTTTGAATATGGTACATATAAAAGATCAATTGAAACTGCCATCTTAACTAGATGATTGATTAAGGGGAATTTAATAACAATTTACAATCAAGATGGAAGCAAATAAGTTCAAGTAAAACAAAATTTGATTGACAGAAATCTATTAAACCATGACAATATTAATATATTGACAATAATTAATATCATAACATAAATCAATTGTCGTAGCATAACAACCAATAGCATGAGCAGAAATAACGTTTTTTTTAACAATTCTCTTGCTAAGACAGGAATTTGTTATTCGTGAGCGCCATTTGTTTATACCATTAGGCGAGCACAGCCAGGGTCTAGTGGACATTTTTCTTCTCAAAAGACCAATACAAAAGTCTTCTTACAAATCCAACAGCTAGAAACTCAAAACTTGTTTACGCCCATGGTCCAACAGATGATCGTGGCTACCAGAAACGAAGATAGAGAAATCGTATCTATGGGAATTTCTTTTAAAGGTTTTATAGCATTTCACTAAGTACCAACATTTATTTTCATGCTTATATGACATATTAAGGATCATATAGCATTTCAGGGCTTTATAGCATTTTCATTGGCAATCAGCGTAGACAACTCAATTTCAAGAAAAAGTATCAATTTAAACAATTCAGATACCAATTAAATGAGTGAAAAAATGCCACTAAGTATTAATAATGATGACACTTAGAAAACAAACGACAATTGTCGAGCGGTAATTAGTAAAATTCTACCTTAATTGCAACAAATATAAAGCCAGCTTGAGGATATATAAGTTCAATATTATAATGATATTACAATATTAAACAGGACGGTCGCTGCGGGAACATAGCAGTCCCAGCCAAGAAGTCAACCTCGACTGCCAGCCTCATCATGATCAAGCGCCTAATTAACGCTGCAGGGATTAGCCTGCCGCCCAAGTATAGCTAAGAATTTTACGAAATTAATGGAATTAAAATCAGGGATATGAGAGAACTTGGGAATTTAGCTGCTGGCTCCGCAGGGCAAGATTAGGAGATATCAATGATGGAAGTGCCGGTTTTATGAGGAAAACAATTCGGGGAAATTTATTTTCGAAGTTTACACAGGTTAGTGTCTGAATAACGCTGACTTATGTGTCGTTATAAGTGTCATTTATACGGTCGTTTCACTTTCATGTTTATTTATAAATATGTAGGAATATTTGAGCAGATGACAGCAATCACAGTCATCAGATGTTGATACCAATAGGATGAAAGTGTCTTAAATTCAAATCGTACACAACAGTTTGAAAAATTAAAGTGAAATCCGGAGACTTTTCTTCCTAATCAGATTCATAATTAAAATTTAAATTTTATGGTAAACCATAAGGGTCATTCCGGACATCCGCTTATATGAACATGTAGAGCTTCACGGACAAAAATTCACAACACAGTACCGGTCTCGATGATATTGTAAGCTGTGCTAGCATCGACCATGTGCGATCTACAGAATATATATGTGCGCTGCTAGTGTTGTTTAGTGGAAACGACTATCGTGGTTCAGCACAATTTATATGATCTTTGTAATCCAAAACAAACACGACTGATTGATGACCCGAGACTAAGTTTTATTAATAATTCTCCTGTTATTTTTTTCAATAAATCAAACAATATTTTTCGGTAGCGTTAGTATATAAAAAATCTAATTACAAAAAAAAATTTTTAACATTTTAAAAATGTTTTGATTGTATCAACAATTATCATCAAGTTAAAAACGCTTTGAGTAATGAGGTTTTGAACGATATCCGTAAAGAAATTGCATAATAAGGGTACATAGTCAAATATGAGAATGGATCGACAGAAGAATAAATTCGTGTAAAATTACAACGTTTCTTCCCATTAAAAAATGAACACATCCTGCCATCCTAAACTAATTATCCAAAATGAGTAGACAGCAGTGCCAAGTCGAAAAAACTAAGCAATTAACAATATATTGTCCAAAACATTAGCGAGCAACATCTATTCTAAAAATGTTGTTAAATTATCTAATCAGCAATAAAAATTAAGAATTTATTAGTAAATTTGAATTAAAAACACAGCACAGCCCACAAATTTCTTGGTGTTATGTTAGCTTTTAAATTCTTGGTCGATTTGCAATTTAAGCAAACTAATGATATAAATACTTAAAAACCTACAATTGTCGAGCAGTAACTTTTAAGTCGATAAATGGAAAATTAGAAAACCTTTTTTTAATTTGTACGTTTTAAGAGCACTGAGTTCGATCCTGCCTCGATCGAGCTAAACTTATGTTGACTGATGTGAGACATGAAATTATTTTGTATCAACAGTTTTTGAACAAAGATTGCAGTTGATATTTCTGTAAAAAATAATTGTCCTGATAATATAGATCTTCTTTATACGCGAAGATGGCTTAATTTGAAAAATCAAATTTTAATTACCTTTTAAATTCATATCGCAAATCGACTCAAACAAGTTCTCAGAAATATGTATATACAATTTGAGTGTTTGGTGGTTTAAATTACGAATATTTAATATAACGAATAATTCCAAGAGAAAATTTATGATCATCATTAGAAACAATTAAATGTTTGACTCGGATTAAAAATCAGTGAAAAATAACAGATGAGAGGGAGCTTCGAATATCAATTACAGAGACATTCATTGTGAAGAAACAAAAGACATCATATCAATTAAGTAGGCGAGGCATCGAATGCACAGCAATAGATCACTCTACTTCTAATAGAAGAGTGTAGTGTGATCAAACAAACTGTCACTGTAAGAAGATTTAATTAATACTTCCCCATGGAAAATGGTCGAGTTTTATGGAACGTCATAGCAGGATTGTTTGGAGCTATTGAAAATTAAGCATTTTGTGTTGACTTGGATAATTAAAATTAAAGCAGCCTGCGTCGCTCTGAATATAATTCCAGAATAATCTATTCTAATACTATAAAAATTATAGTATAATTTTATTAAAGCATAATTGAATATATAATATGTGTGATAATATGATAACTTTATTTCATGATTGTTTGGATATTTACATAGGCTTAGCTTCTAATGACCGTAATGTCTCAAATGAGTCACTCTGAGAAAATCAATGTCAAAAATTAGCTTCGGAATGAGGGAAACAACAGCATTTAATGTTCTGATAAATTCGTAAACAATCATAAATCACGACAGACGGTGGACTCTTCTTTTTGGTTAGTATAATACTGGCCGGTCCGTCATTTATCCGATTAGTATAATACTGGTCCATTATTTATCCAATTAGTATAATACTGGTCCATCATTATTTAATTAGTATAATACTGGTCCATCAATTATACAATTAGTATAATACTGGTCCATCAACTATCCAATTAGTATAATACTGGTCCATCAATTATATAATTAGTATAATACTGGTCCATCAGTTATTTAAATAGTACAATACTGATCCATCAATCCAAACGCATAAGCTTGTAAGATTCTATGAGTACAGGTGAGCGCATGGTAATGTACCCACGATGTCGCATACACCAGGAGGCCCAGCATTACGGCAGTCATGTCCCTAGAACGACTCACTTAACAGGCAGGAAATTGAAACTTGACTGATGATGCTCGAGTCCGGCCTTATCGAAATCCTCTAGAAATGAGGAGCCCTTCAATCCGAATTGAGCAAAATTAGGGAGACGCAGTGAGGCACTCAAAGGCAATCAGACCAATGAAAAAAATGAGACTTAAAACGGCAATGGAAAGAGGTGGTTAGTCTTTAATATTAGAACTAACGTTGATACTCAATGAATTTGGTGGGAAAACGAGAGAATGTCGGTAATAAAAAGCTTCAAATTAAATTAAAGGTGCCACACTAAGGAAACTTTGAATAAAAATATTTTCACACTAAAAATTTGTGAGTTTGAAATATATGTTAATGCTGTTATTCTTTTAAGCAAACTTTTTTTGAAATATATCTTAATATTGTTATTATTTCGCGATGCAAATTTCATATTTTGCATCACGAATTTGAATATTTTTTTTCGAAACGCTAAACAAATTGAAACAAATGAACTTTCGACGAATTTTATGAAAAATATAGAATATCATATACTTAACAACATTCATCACAGTGCATACATCCCATTGCCGTTTTAATTGATTTCACATGAAATTCGAGTGATTCATCTCAGATACAGCATTCATGAAGGAGACACAGCTAACAAAAAGAAATAAACATGGAAAATGGAAAATATTTTACGCTGGTATTCTTTGTGGTGGAAATACGATCCATTAAATGAATATGCAACCATTCTTATTTAACTGATGCAATAAAATAGGAGTTTCAGTAGAAAAATACTAGATAAATAATTTCAATTCAAGGTCTCTATTCATACTTCGAATTTCTGCCGGACATAAAACTACACTAAATCTTCGATAAATACTGAATCGATAAGCAAAAGACAAATAAGATTTTAAACTGCGTGTGGCAGCGGTGAAGCGCTAAGATCCTCCTTTTTTGTCGTTGAAGCAGAAAACCTGAAGTTTTGCTCGGAGCAATCGAGTCCGGGGCGTACTACGCAAAACAGGAGCCCTTGTTTGAGAATAAGAGACCTGCTGCCGATAACGGAGGAATTTTAGCGTCACAAACTTCTCAAACTTGCGACACTTTGTCTCGAGAATAGCTCATTTATCCGACAAATTTCCCGTCCGAGACTGAGAGCGCAAGTTAAGGACGATAAAGCTGTAATAAGAAGCTCCGGAAGCGTTTAATCAAACCAATGTGGATTTAAAAAGTCGGTTCACCTCATCGCAGTGGGAAGCAAGTGTTAATAGGGAGTTCTAAAACAAGTAAATTAGGCAATGTGCTGTTGTGAACGTATTTTAAAAGGAGCTTTCCCTTGTGCATTGAATGAATACGGGGAATAAGCTTGGAAGGTCTTTACAAAAGCCAATGAATACATTTGGTTGTCGTAAGCACGATTCATTTCGAATAGATAAAACTTTTTAATATATCAAACGATTTAGTAGCTGAAAAGGATAAGCAAATAATAATAAAAAACAGAATTATTGTATAATGAAATACATTTTTACGTATATAGCCAGTTCGTTGGCAATTTACATGCGTTTACCATCACTTCGTTAGAGACACGCTCTGGTACTACAAAAGCCACACACTCCTACGAAATATTTGTAAACATCTTAATTCCATAAAAAATTATTGTCAATCATTCCTTCATTATTAGATTGAAGTTGACGGGCGCAAGTATCCCGGAAACCATTCGACAAAAGAGTTCTTAACAAAAAATTTCTTAGTCCAGCAACCTTCGTAAATTCCATACAACATTGGACCTCTTTTAGTTTACGCTTAAGAAATTGCTTAGGAGAATGGGATGATTTCCTGCAATATTTCGAAACAATCAAATAAACGATGAACGGACAAAAGACAAGCCTGACTTACATGTTTTCTTTTCAATTCTACAGCCATATTGGCTAATGTTCCGTGAGAGATTTGGAGCACGTACAGCATTTGCAAAAATAAGAATTGTGAAAATTGTGACAACTTCTGCACGTAGTTTTGATACGCCCCTTAGGCGAGTCAAACTGGGTCAATTTGGGGGCAACACAAGGACCAAAATGCATCGCTATTCAGACAAATTCTAGTTCATTTCTCTACGCGTACAATGAATCTTCTGTGCTGTAGCAATACAGCAACAGTACAATGATTTACATATTGAGGTCTTACTTTTTCAATCTTTCATGTTAAATTGAACCAAACTAAACTTTACAAGGTAAGTTACTATACCGACTCTACTAATTTTATTATAAATGATTAGGAGCAAATAAAATTTTTCTGAAATCATGCCAAGAGCAAGAGCAATAGACGCAAAAAAAAGAATATTCCAACAAACATATCTCAACAAAAATGCGCAGGCCAATACAACTGGAAAGAAAGTCAGCTAGAAACAAAAATTGCGTTGCTAGAAACAAAAACTGACGATCAGCGCCTGTTGTAGGACTAAATTGATCAGGTAGTAGATATTATAAAGTATTATTTGAGTCTTGGCCGTGGTAAAGTAAAGATAAAGTGCATACCCGCACGGCGAAGCGAGCGTCAGCCACATGACAGATCGTTCAATAGCTCAGGCCATAAAATTCCGAGCTCTCATCGTGACTAGCATGCTTGCTTTGATTATTTTCCATGTTACATAAATCAAAAGCAAGCAAACATTGGTAGACTTTTAATTAATAGACCCGCCATTCACATTATTTTGATAACCTCTCGGGAGTAAACCTTGGACTGACACATAAGCTTTCTTTTTGACTTTTGTAAGCCGTGCTGAAATGCTGACTATTTTGATAGTTTGAGAGGTTGCAATTTTTCATTCAAACATAATCGATCCTACTCTATTTTTATTTGAAATCATCATATATACACAAGGTTTTAATAAGTAGCTGAATAATATACTTAAATGTTAGAGTTTTATTCCGTAGACTTCCAAACATTCAGTCTCGTATATGAGCTCGTCAACACTGACAGAGGAAGGTCAAACTAACAAAAGTCTTTGATAACATCAATGATTGTTCAATGCAAATTTAAACATTCTATTTGATCACGTTACTGACTGCTCCACTGTAAGAGGTTCAGCCTATGTCTGGCATTGATACCCAGTCAAAAATACACGATGGCGCAGCCACGTGTTAGAATCTCGAACGATGAAAGCGAATTTGGCCGTGTGGCCACATTCCGACATTTCCGGTTAAAGATCAAACGCAGCCGCGTGACCTCAAAGCGTTCACGTAGTCTTACAAATTCAGATGTTTGAAATAACTAGTGGTAAAAAAAATTTCCTAGTCAGGATCGGTAACGGACCGAAAAAATTTACGGACTGTATTTCAGACGGCGGGTCACGCTCCACGTTCGCCACAGTCCAACGGCATTTGATTAGGGAAATGAAGGGACGTTTGAGCTGAGTTTGCTTATTTCCACGATGTAGGGATTTTCGTAAGGCCCTTATTCAAATTGAACAAAGTTCATTTTATAGAGGCGAGCGACTAAACTGTGCCAAAAAAAAACAGTTTTAAATTATTCATGAATTTCGATACAGTCAGTTTTTCCGTTTCTGTGCGTACAGAAGAGAGCTATACACGCTAAGAAAATGTAAGCCCTTAATTTAAATTTCAACTATAAATCACTTGTGAAGTGTTGAACACGCCTATAGAGGCCACCTGGGCTTAAATGTGTTGAATTCGCCAATAAAGTGGCAATTTAATTTCGGACACGTAGATGATTCAATATGTGCGTTGAGCACGACAATAGTGAGAACTTTCAGTTGCATTCGCAAACGATCCATTAAATGCAGAAGATGCCGAAAAAATTTATATTTCGTTTCTGACATGTAGTTGATTCATGTGTGCTTCGCACATCGACTTTTCTTTAAATAACCATGGTAACTATGGAAATTTTTGACACAGCATAAAAAATTCTATCAATTGCACCTGCGCTAACCAGTAAAATTCTTAGTAGTCACGAAAACAAATTTTTAAACTCATATTCACTTTTCTTGCAAACAACTAATACTTGTGACAGTCAACTCCGAAGTTCTAAGACCGTGTCAGTACGTGAGTCAAAGAGCTATGGAACACAAGCAGAAGCCCACACGTGTTTCCTATCCTGATCCAGGCCGTGATTGCGAGAAGCCTTATATGTAGTAAGGCTAAGATTGTTCAATACGCCGAGAGCCATTGCCGCAATCCTGTTGGATCATCAACTCTTGCCATTGATTGCGATCGCAGTGCAGAGTCCGAGCAATGCTCGTGGCTCTAAACACAGTCCAGGTCGCTGGACTGGCAACGGGCTTCTGCTTAATATTCAGCCTCAATATATGCCTGGTTTAGAAACCGCGAGCTTATGCAGTAACTCAGACAATGTAAGAAAGCCACCGAACACGAATAAAGCTAGGAAATTAATGTCCATGTGGGCTTGGTTAGAGTGATGAGCCTTGATATGGAAAATAAGTAATTTATAGTCGCCCAACCGAGCAGTGAGAGCAAACTTCATGCGTTTAGCACGTCTTTTATACAACATGTTGAAGATCTGTCCATTGTATGAATGGCATAGAAAATTATGCCACGAGAGACCTATCCAGGGCTTAACGATGTAGCGAACCTCTATGTATATTTCTCTAATGGCTAAAGGCAGAATGACTGTAGAGCAACGAGATTCCAAGAGTTGAGACAGGAAAGCCATTTTTCCAGAATCATTAGCATCAACTATTCGTACAAGAAAAAAAATAATGTGTGTGCCCTTGATCATGGTTATTAATATTTTTCGTTGAGAAACAAAATTGCTGGGTAAGACATGCGAACTTAATTTGAATATTGTATGCCTAGCTAAATCCTATCTGTTGCAGTAATCCCAATGAGTGAAAATAAAATGTACCGTATTACGTTTATTTCAAAAGAAATTTGAAATTTTTTTGTGTCATTTGTACTCCCGCGGTGGACCTTCAATAATTATAACTTGGCGCAGAGAATACAAGACATTGCAAACACGAGATAGGTAATTGATGAATAGAGTAGTACAAGGAACTGATCGAAGTACCTTAAGCTTATTGAATATATCATTTTCAGGTTCATTTTCAAGACACGGAATGAAAAACTATCTTAGGCTTGATACTCCAGGAAAACTGGCGGAAAATATATTCATTTCCCTATCCTCGATTAATAATATTATCCATAAATCAGTTGAAAAATAATCACGTGCATTTAAAAACGAGATAATATCACAATTTAACTGAAATGATCGGTCCTATACTGCAATATTCGGACTCAATGACAAGAAGAAATTCTCCGAAAAAATAAAGACGACATGAAAAAGAGCAAGACAGAACCGAAAGACGTCGTGGCCGCAAGACCTCGAAGACGACGTCTAATGCAAGAGCCTGAGGACCATCCAATAGAAGGAATATTTAATTACAGTCACGTCGCATTTGCCGGCCAAGCTGCAAGCAGTACTCGGGGGCTCAGGCTTATTTGGGTTCGCAGGGTTCGAGCCTAATGGACTTTTGGTTGCGTTGCGAGCAGCTTGCCCATCAAGGAAAAATAGCTGCTTTTTCGGGCAGGCTTAAGGTTTTAAGTTGTGCAGTCTGCGGCGAGGAGAGAAAAAAAGTATGGAGAGATTCTGAATGGGCAACTCTGTATGGAACTGCTCATGTCTGTATTGCATTAGGACTCGCACGAACTGCAATAAATGCATTACTGCTGTAGCTGCATTAGTGATCACACCTGCGCCTGTTTCATCTTCTCCATACCTAAAAGGAATATTGGCTTCGCTAGAGAGGAGGGAATCGTGCTTCCGAATGTATTATTGATGGCAGCTCTTGACAAAGACATACAAAGACACGGCAACTACGAGCATTATTAAGACTAACTGATTGTTGTAAGATAATACGGAGGATGATTTCTTGTATGGATTAAAAATTTAAAATGTTAGAAATGATTCTTAGAACACGATTTTCAGCTCCTAATAAGAACATCAATTTACGTTCCTTATAAGTCATTGGATATTGAATTGTTCAAAGGTTTCAGCATTTAAAAAAAAACTCTTCAGCTATGGAGACATTTCAAAATTGAAAGGAATTCTCCCTATGTGGTCTACAAACATCTGATGATAACCCTCGAAAGAAATGAATCGCAACAAAACCTGAAATACAAATGTTTATTTCTCCATAAACGTCTTAAAGCGTTCAAAACGATATCCAAGCGAATTCATACATATAGCATGCATATATTTGGGAATATTACTAATAACTTATTAACAAAACAGTAACTAACTAAACTACAACTAATTAAATTATAGTTTACTAAACTACAACTAATTAAATTATAGCTAACTAAACTACAACTAATTAAATTATAGCTAACTGAACTACAACCAATTAAATTATATCTAACTAAACTACAACTAATTAAATTATATCTAACTAAACTACAACCAATTAAATTATATCTAACTAAACTACAACTAATTAAATAATAGCTAACTAAACTACAACTAATTAAATTATATCTAACTAAACTACAACTAATTAAATAATAGCTAACTAAACTACAAGTAACTAAGCTAGCTAGATGTGGTCACTGCGCGAAGGAACAGCCAGAGCACTGACGGCAGGCGTCGGTGTTAAAGACGCATTGTTGGTGTCGCGGCCACATCTCCATCGCGCCGTGAGCTCGTGTGCTGATCGGTCTTGTTCTGATATTACGCCACACTTCTTCCAAAATGACTCTATATGTTTAGTAGTTTTAGGTTAATATGTTATTATAATATATTACGAAAATTAAACTAGTTAAAAATTTAGATACAACTAAATACTAGCATTTTACTGAATAAATAATATCAAAATAATTACTTTTTGTCAATAACCTCAGGAATAATGCCAAACTAATAACTGCCAGTCAATTATTGCCTGATTAACAACAGAACTAAGTACTATAATTAATTATCGCGCGAATAATGCGTTTAACATTTAGTATCATTCAATAAAAGCAGGAATCATGCTAACAGCACTTATTATACCACTCCGTCAAGGATCATGCTGATTGAAATTATTAACATTCAATAAAACCATTAATCATGCTAACATCATTAATCAGCGGTCCATGGTGGCCTAATACATGCATAATGCTAAATCCCCATGACGACCAGGCTGGAATTTTTTTCTAACTCAAGAGCAGGCTGAAGAATAACTCATTCAGATAAGCAGTCGCCAGCAATAGGGAACGAAGATCCATAAATTTCATAAATGTACAATACATAGCAATAGCTAACAACACATCCAAATATTGCAATCCGTCTAAATCATAAAACAATATCATTCACACTATCCACTATATTTACCCAGTGTTTACTGGTAATAATATTCTAAGCTTTACTCACGCATGCGATGCTGTGTGTGTTATAACACGCAGCGCCGACATTTCATTCTTACCTGAAATAAAAATCTAGAGTTAAAAAAGACAAAAAAGAAGTGGGCTAAGATAATTCAAAATTCCTTAAAGGAAAAATTCCTAAATTCCTTAAAAATTTCATGATTTGAGAAAGACAGAAGAAGTGGATTGAACGCTCTCTACTGATAAAATATTCAATCAATTACAAAGGAATTCCCAAAATGAAATGCATGATACACAAAAATTACTTATCCGTGCAATCATATTATTTTACGAAGCGATGAAATCGTAATATTTTACCACGAAAGGAGAAGTATGCTGGTTATAGAATCGGTTACACAAAATTCGAGAAACTTTCGATAAAATGCATCCTCATTTGATAGCCACTTAAACGAGATTAAATAAATCGTACGTAAATGATTGTAACCAATTTTACAACTGAAAAATTCGTTCACTATGTACAGCTCTCAATGAAGTCATTGCATCGACGAGTTGACTCATGTTAAAGAAGTATTGGCAATTATCTTTAAAGTCCTTGCATGAAAATCATTTTAGATCATCTTCAAAGAGGTACATGCCAAGAATCTGTAGCGCGCACTTCGCTCGATTGAAATGCGCAAAGCGAACAAAGGCTTCTTCTCTTAAAGTGATCCTTTGAATTCGAGGAGTAAGTAATAGATGGCCAAGAATTTAATAAAGCTCAACGGCGCCCAGCTAGTCTTTGGCTGGTTGGCGCGACACAAGCTCTGGGCGTCCCAGGCCAGACAGGGACGATTACCGTCCCTTGTTAGGACGGGGACGTCTACCATCCCTTGTCAGGACAGGGACGACTACCGTCCCTTGACGAGGAGGACAGGGACGATTACCGTCCCCTGACGAGGAGGACAGGGACGATTACCTACCGTCCTTTGTTAGGACGGGGACGACTACCGTCCCTTGTCAGGACAGGGACGACTACCGTCCCTTTGCTAGGACAGGGACGATTACCGTCCCTTGACGAGGAGGACAGGGAAGATTACCGTCCCCTGACGAGGAGGACAGGGACGATTACCTACCGTCCTTTGTTAGGACGGGGACGACTACCGTCCCTTTACTAGGACAGGGACGATTACCGTCCCTTGACGAGGAGGACAGGGACGACTACCGTCCCTTGACCAGGACAGGGACGACTACCGTCCCTAGTCAGGACAGGGACGACTACCGTCCCTTGACCAGGACAGGGACGACTACCGTCCCTAGTCAGGACAGGGACGACTACCGTCCCTTGACCAGGACACATCCCACAGCGTACCTCCATGATGGTGACACAAACGGTACTACCATGAATTAATTAAATGGGATTGACAGCAAATTAAAGTATTTCCAGAGTATATTTTGGTCACACTGGGACAAGGCGAAGCGTTTTAGGAAAGGTACTAGGAAAGTTTGACATTTGAGATTCTAATCCTGTATAACAATTTTTAAAACAACATTATTTGACGTTTCAATATAGCTAATATGTCAATGATTACTTGGCAATTTATTTAATCAAATGATTATAATATTTATAGTGAAATTTTTGTTTGGTAACGAAATTTTTCACACTAAAACAGTGATTTCCACGTACAAAATGCAACCGTTGCTTAAGTAAGGCTAATTATAAATCCTTTTCTTTGAGGTTGATATGAGATAAGACGATGAATTAGAAAGCGTGTTCTAGATTATTCCAAATATCCCAGACTATCCAGTGAATGCAATAAGCTACCAGGTTGGATTTCGACGCTCGCCCGGCGTAGGCAGCAGGCCATTCCGTACAGGATTTTCTTGAATGCACAGTCGTTGAAATACGATAAATTTACGCAACGTAAACGATGGTGATGATCACTTGAATGAACATAAATGGAAAAATTGATGAATAGAAATAACAATGACGGCAATAATTATTATGATATTTATGGCGACATTGATCATTTCACATTTTAGAACTTGGAGTTATCGAAAAAAATTCTTTGGTTGACCAGCTCGCAGTCAAATTAAAAATTAAGTTAAATGATATTATCACATTCAATTTATGCGTAAGTTTTCCAACATAGTCAAATAAGATCAATAATATAAATTCAAACTTGATGTTATTCCTCAATATTGAGGTGCTGAATCAGAATTGGTGGCGTTTGAAGTAATAGACATAAAAACGGTGATTTTTATACATGAAACTATTGAGTTAAAAACACAAGGCCACAATTTGGGCATGGGAGGGTTTTGACGAGCTTGTCGTTATAATTATTGTTCAGTTAAATGAAACAGAATCTCACATACGGGACATGAGAAAAAATGATTTGAATGTTAAACAATCCTAGCATTTCGAACTTCGTTGGGTCAAAAAAAAAAAAAAGATTCTATCACGCCTAAATGAAATCAAGAACAATAATATTTAGTTTCCTATTTGAGCGATTCCTTTTAAAATGTGACATGCAGTCCAATATAATAAGACATAAAAACCATTTTATTTCCATGCCCCCTCCATGCTGCGTTAATCGATGTGCGGTAATGTGAATTATTATTCTTTATACAACAAATATTCCCATTGCTTACTCATTCTATGTATTTGGGGTTTTTCACCGTACTTTCCAGTTTTTCATTGTGGACAAAATACAGTAGACATAAAATTGGGAATTCGAACCGGGAATGCTAAAAATTTTATTTTGGTCATTGTGAAAAAAAGTTACGAATTTCCGGAAATTCCTCCTCCGCAGTCCACATTGGGAGAAACTAAAATCCGACAACTAAACATTTTCTGATCGTGACTTGAAGGTATATGCAGGTGAAATATTACTATATAAAAATACTATGTAAAAATAAGAACTGGATACTATAAAATATAAGAACTGCCGAGGGCCTGGTAGCCAAGATGACTGCGGTCGCCGGTCCATTTTTCGTCCGCGGAAGCGTCAGGTCCGCCGTCCCAACAATTGGCCGGAATGGCAGCTAGTCAATGGCCGAACTCCGCGGAGGCCGAAAAGCTCTCACACACGGCGGACAATGTTATCAAAATTACTTACTGAGAATTTATCCCCAAAAGCTTCCCTGCACTGGCGTTCCTTTGCAAAGGCGAAGTCAGCGCGCTGCGTGCAAGCCAAATGTTGTCGGCAAATAGACTGATGGCAATTTACATATCAGACTATTTGAATTTCACTTTGCTGTCGATGTCGCCGCGCTACTCCCTAAGGTGAAATTTCTTCTGCGATTTTATATATTCGTCTGAATTTTTACTCAAGAAACGAGCAGCAACACTTTTCTCGACAAGGATTTGATTACATCAAGAAATTGTCAAAATTCTTGCAGGCTCGTAGGAATTTGTAAGCAATTTTAGGAATTTCTTCGAGAATCGACAAATGTGAAAAAATTAAAACGGAACAGAATGATTTCTTCATATGGATTGATTAGAAACTCCATTTTTTTCGTGAACGTTTCAATTCACGAAAAGATCAAAATATTTCTAGGAATAATGTTTTATTCATTTGTAGCTACAAACGTAATTAATTTGTGATCAATACTGTACGTCATGCTTTCTGGCCACAAGCTTTAATTCCTGGCTTAAAAAGGATTGGCTTAATGTCTACACCGAGTTACTATTATTTGTTATATGTCTCATTTTCAGGTCCAATCTAGGTTTTAATTAAAATAGATATAGACTTGCTTAATCTTGCAACAAATAACTTCTCAAAATATTAACTGGATAAAAAATTTCCAACTGCTGAAAATACAGCGATAAATTAAAATGAACTTGTGAACTTCTAATAAAATTAAGTATAATACGAAATAAAAGTAGTTAATAATTAGAGAAAAATTCATTTCAAATTTCAAGGGCCTATACTTTCAAATGAAGTTAAGAGATAGTTAAGTTCATCAGCCATTCATTGACGGCCTTTCAAGAAAAATTCTCAATCATAGATAAGAAAATAAAGCGTAAGTACTTACGTTAACTTAGCGAGTTTTGAAAGTATGGCACTCTAGGAATTAATAAAATACTTAAAAAAAACTTTTTTAAAAAACACGTTTTTCGTGTGGACTAAAAAGTAGAAATAAATTATGGTTCGCCCCAAAAAAACGTGTGTCGGGCAGATTTATGATTAAAGCGAAAAGCACACAACACTTAAATTTTGGAAATTTGATGGTGAACGTACAGCCCGACCCACGTTTTTTTTATAATTTATTTTCTACTTTTTAGTCCACAAGAAAAACGTGTTTTTTTAAAAAGTTTTTTTTAAGTATTTTATTTTCTACTTTTTAGTCCACAAGAAAAACGATTAAGACTTGATTAAATATGACTTGATGTACGTATCGATGATACGCAGCGTCAGCGCCTGCTCGTCTATAACGTGAGCGCCCGCACGTCTTACTATATACCGGTATATACTATATATATACTTTACTCAATTAAACTAATTTAGGTCTCTAAATACTAGTTTTTATGATTGTATCTGAAATTGTTAGGCGAAAATAGCCTGCATGCCGAATTTGAGATCTTTAGAACAATCAGAAGTGGGCTAATTTTCGTTGTCAATGTTAACAACAAACAAACAAACAAACAAACAAACAAACAAACAAACGCGAAGCTAAACTAAGAAAAACGTTTTAAAAAATACTTCAGCATCGTCGTAAACGAACGTCGTCGAACAGGCTTCTGCAACGATCTTAGCTTCATAAAAATTGAAAGGAACGAGGCTTGTCGATCAATAACATTGTTGCCACGATAATAAGGAACAGCTTATCTTGAGCATGTGAGTTTTGTGAGGCAAAATTAAACAAATTTAAGGCGCACTAGGGAATAATTCGAGGATTATAATAATAATTAAATAGCAAATAAGTACGGCAAATAAGTTCTAGCAAATAATTTTGCTAGAAAAAACAATGCGGCTTGTGCACACGCGCGTCATTAATTGCTTCAATCTAACTATAAAATTTTCTAGCTGTTAAAAATCACACTAAAAATGCATTTCAAAACAGGCATTTTTCAAGTGATGAATTCAATGAATTCGTGTAGTAGGCAGATAATTAATTGATGCAGCAGAATAACACAGCTGCACGGCTCAAAACTTCATTCATTCTTAGGAAACGAAATTCATAAACACCAGAGTAATTCTTATAAAACTGTGCTCGGCAATGCCAACATATTTCGTCTCAATTTAATATTAGAAAGTGCATAGGGGACCATTTGACGTCACAGAATCATCTTGAGATGATTAAATTTCATGCGGTTGGAAGACAAAATAAAAAATCTACGCCGAAACAAGGACGTGCCAGAACGACTTTATATTTTCATCTTAGTAATGCAGCTCTGCTTCAGCTCGGCATTTCTCGGGAGGCTACGGGATTGAGATTCGCAAGCGTACCTTGATACGCCCCCCAGTATATATTGCAGGGCATACACTCGTATAAATGAATGGATCATGTTGTCCGAATAGTGACACTGCTTGTTCGTGGCACTAATACGCCATTATTCTGGGACATACTGGATTAGGAAGGGAAAAAAGAGCATCGCTATTTGGACAGAGTCTCACTCATTTCTGTGAGTGGCAAGCATACAAACGCACGTTCCGTACGTCTGATATTGTAGATTGCAAGTAGATTGCTCATGGCAGGAACACTTTTTAGCGCATTTATTTCTCATTTATGGAAAAAATGCCCTATTGTGCTCGTCACGTCCGTCCGTCCGTGCAGACAATGCGTTCTCTGTCACTCACTGCAGTGAGTACTGAGTTATATTTTTAGCCTTGCCAAAAATTAGGCAAGGAGAGTGAAAGCAACATGTATACGAGTTTTTCATCCAGCTATATTTTGAACGGGAAACACTAAATCTCAACGAACAATCAAAATTTGGGACTGTTTTCATTGGCTTACGAGTTTGCGGAAATCCAGATCATGTTAACTGATAATTTTGTTCAAATTCGAATACAATATTAAGCTAGAAGCAGTACAATTATAATGACAATTACAATAACAAATTATACAATTATAATAGCAAAAACTGCATCCGAAAACATTTTCATTAATTGATTATACATTAATTTTAAATCCTTGAAATACAACCGGTACTCTCACTATGTTAGCAATATCACACGACGGCATTAACATGTTATTATCATTATCACAAGGCGGAGAACTCAAGTCAACTTCCACCAAGAAGAATATAAATGTTTTTATAACTGAAATTTAGTTTAGAAGGGATCTAAATCAATCGATTCAATTCAGAGTATTGGAATTTCCGACATCTTGCTTAGACATAATTTTGCCAATTGCGCGGAAAGTTCAAATGCTATATAAGAACAAGTTCGCAGAATCATCTGTACAGATCTGTGCACGAGTCATGTTTGGCGTCTTGCGATAGTTTCGGCTTTGATTGAGACAATAATTATTGTGGTTTATAATTATGTCTCACTCTGTAATTATGACAGTAGGTAATTATTGTGGCTTATAATTATGTATCTGAACTTCAAGCCGATCAAAGCGCAGCAGTATAGCGCAGCAGCATAGCGCAGCAGTATAGCGCAGCAGTATAGCGCAGCAGTATAGCGCAGCAATATAGCGCAGCAGTATAGCGCAGCATGCAGCAGTATAGAGCAGCAGTATAGCGCAGCAGTATAGAGCAGCAACATAGCGCATCAGTATTTAGCGCAGCAGTATAGCGCAACAGTTCAAATGGCAGAACATGATAATTTACGACATAGAATCTTGTAACACTGAAGCGATATAGAGTGAGAGAACAAATGTACTTTTGTTTTAGCAAAATCTCAAAAGTTCAAATATCTAATATCAGTCAATAAAACCTAAGCTGCGGTATTTTGGAAGCAAGCGCTTGTTGAAGACTGGAAGCTTATTTTGCAAAACAAAATGGAACAGAAATTAAATGGAGACTCTGCACGTCGAAACTGTACCTCAATATGAAGAGTTTGGAAGCTGTGACTGCAATTAAAAATTACAAAAAATTAAAACTGAATATAGGATTTATGATAAATTTGAAGTTAACGATTTGTTCTCAAATTTATACATTGCATTCAATTTTAATAATTCTAGTAAAAATTTTCGAGCGCCATGATGAAATAAATGATCCGTATATATATTGCAAATAAAAGTCGTTTTGAATTACCTTGTGCGTAATTTATTGGTTATCTGGATTAGATAAACGAGTAAAGTGACAGCATCAAATTGTAGAGGAAATAGATTAAATTTATTGCTGTACATATAATTTTCAAGGAGCAATGTATTAGATTTAGGATTATGGTTTGTCAAATTCAGTTTTCAATCACCTTAGCTGTGACCTCCAGCAGCCGTGTGTTATATTTATCATTGTATCTCGTGATCTGGCCGTGAAAGTTCGTTAATCGATAACTCTGTGATTATATTTACGATTGTTCGATTTTAGAATGAATCGTTTCGAGTTATATTGATTATTTGTGCGAGTTAATTTGTTTATTATATATTCATATTCTCTAGTTAGGTATTGCAAGTCTTATTTTTGTTCTATTTCAGGAAGGTCTCGATTTTTGGAATGTGGATTTAAATTGGAAGTGGATTGAAACGCACGGTTATGGTATAGGGTTAGGTTTTTAGGGTGTCAGGTTTGTTGTTTTGGGTTTCTACTTCTTCTTCGTTAATTATATTTACTTTCAACTGTTCATTTATTAAAAATAATTGGTTTACTAAAATGTTGGATTATTGAAGTATTATAGGTGAGGAACTATCATTTGCTCTGGGTCAGGACGATTATTCGTTAAGAGATTGTAAACTCCCCAAAAACATTTTTGTAATATCTATCAGCTTGGCAATGATACGCAAGTCAATGCAGTCAACTAAAAGTCAACCCAAAACAGAAACGGAATCAACCCTAATAACTATTAATGTATTGCAAGTCCTTTTATTTCCGAGGTATTGCTGTCTCGACGCGAAAGAGAAAGCGAAACTTTCGCGTCCTTTTGGCGAGCTGTGGCCAGACTTCAAAGGCGGCAGTCGCCGAGTTAAAAAACACAATTTCGTACCTAAGGAACCAGGTGTTCCTTACAGCCGAGCCTCTTCACTAGAATGAATACCAAAGGGAAGTTGCTCGACTGTGATAAGCGCAATAAAACTTCTGGCAAAAGATCAAAATACAAATATTCACGTGAGGCACGAAGGCCAAAGCGGACTGAACAATGGAATAACCCATCATATACGAGTCGATGATGCAAGACTGCGTTTATCGAATGAAGCGCTCTTTTCATATTCGAATCTCTTTCATAAAAAGCTACGGTGCACGACAGTCTTTTCAACATTAACGAGCAGCATATCGACTCGCTTGTTTAACGCACGCTTTCTTACTCCAACTCCGCATAATAATCCTGCAAAATCTGTGTAAAAAATTTAACGTTGAGGCGCCCATGGCATCATTTTACTTCTGTCCAGAAATCGTTAATGTCTAACTTATTGATAAATCAAACCTTAAACTTAAAGTGAATAAGTTTTGGCATCCATCCAAAAAAGTAATAAGGAGAGGAATTTAATGATAAAAGGGTAAAAATTTAACCAGGTGACGAAAACAATAATAGATAAACTAATAAAGGCCTATAATAAAGTACTTAGAAGCGAAGTTAACCAACGTAAATGTGAAAATAATCTTCTAATCAGGTAGCAATATAACTTTAGTTTACACGGAATAATTATAATTCAAGTTACTTGAAAAACAATTGTCATGCAATTAAAAAGTAGCGACAGAAGCTCGCCGTCAGCTTGAACTTTGTGGAAGCATTTTTCCCTCCATATTGTAAAGTCTGAGCATAAAATTTGCATATAATTAGGAGCGTACTCTTAACCGGGATTTCACTGTAGCTATGACACTCATGCTTTAGTTGACTTTATTTCGGCAGTGATTAGAGACAAATATTTATTTCTTCAGCTGCCGAGATGCCCTTAAGAAGTAAAGAGAAATAAATAGCACGGAAGGCGGCCGTATAAGGTTGAGAAATGAACACTTGCCTTGCAACAGACAGCAGTGATCATCAAATGTGGTGAGATTAGCGCAAGCCAGCACATAATCAAACTAATACAATTGGCAATAATTATTGTATATCGACAGCTAGATGATAGAAATGATCATTAGTAGAATAATGCTTTTGGTTGGTAAGCATTGCGTCGAGCATGGATATGTGCGCATATAGAATGTATCTTTTAATTTAAATAATATGAAGAGGAACGATCGGATAAAAACCAAATCGAGTAAATGAACATAATTTGTTCAAAAATAAAACTACAATGAGTCTCGATTTTTTAGTTACATTGCAGTTATTTTTTCAAATTGTAAAATTGCGTCCATTTCCGAATCATAAACGCGGTTGAAATGGGTGAAATGAACCATTAATTTGCATTCAAAGCTGGCGGCACTTGCAATTCATTTCCCAGTAATGTGCGTCATTAATTTTGCTCGCTGGCAACAACGCTCCAAAGTCATGTTACAGAAAACATATTTGGAAAGAGTGACACTAGTTTTACTTCAGTTCTTTTGAAGAGGAATAAATACATCAGTTCAAAGTTGTACACAAAATGTGCGTTTTTTCTTTTTATTTCAGCGATCTCTACGCGAAATAAAGATAAAACTCAGTATAACAATGAGCTGAGTAGCGCATGAATGATCATAGAAATTATTACAATTGGGTGTCATTAGAATTAGGTCCTGTATTGGGATGAAAAATTTCTGATTCGCAAGTAAATATAATTAATGAATTGCAGAACTCTAGAATGGGCAGCAATTTTCGAATTAATATCACGCAAAAGCAAATACAAAGAAATCGAGTAGAATAGAAGTTACGACTCGTTCGTGAAAGGAGGCTAAGAGCGAAATAGTGCTGAGGATTGTCTTAATAATATACCGTAATTTTGATAAACTCTAACATTAGGCAATTTGAGGGCTTATATAGTATCTCAAAGCACAATATTAACATATATAAAATATAATATAAAGTATATTTACAATAATAAAGTATACCATTATTAACAAATAAAACATATTAAAAGTTCGTAGGCTGACCATTAGAGGGCTACTATGCATCCACAGACCACGATGGCGGGCAGCTGAGATAAGTCACATTTAGCGTGATTAATAGAGCAGTCGGTACAGGCTGTTACCGCCAGATCTTGCAAGATGAATGAGGCTACGCGTGCGCGGTCATAAATGCAACTTGCGTCTCCCTGCTCCCTTACATTCATCAGAACCCTATACACGTGAGCCAGCAAATGTGTAATATATTTTTTAAATAAGTGAGTCAAATATTAAATTTTAAATTGCTGAGTCAAGCTAAATGTTTAGCACTTCCTTTTAATAATTATTCGTGAATATTTCTGGATTATGTCAGATCCAGATGGATAATAATTTTCCTTACGTTACGCATACATCAAATGAGCGAAAAGTTTTATAGTACTGCGGGCAGCTCAGAAAGTATGGGTAGAGTATAGAGTGTGAATATGTTTGAAAACATACAAGTCATACAAGTGATTAGTTTAATTAATTGTGAACAGCAGAGTGCGTGCAGTCAGAAAATCTGATGAAAAATTAATCAGTTTCAAGGTACGCGCCAGCAGGCAAGCAAAAAACTAATTTTCGATTAACGATAGAGATATTTCGAACGAAAATTGTATTGTGAATTTACAGTGGTAAATAAGACAGCGTGGTGACTGACTGAAAACAAATTTCCTAAACTCTGTAGCAGCGATATAGGGAATATAAGGGACCGCTCGAGCCTTGTTACTCAGAGGCGCGGACGCTGACAAGTTCTCCAGCTAACGGTTTTCGGGTGAGGCAGGCCGCGGCTAAAGTGCTCTCCGTGTTACGCTCACAAAAAAAATGAACGAACAATTTTTCTTTTATAAAATCTTGGTGATGAGGTAACCCTGATGGTAAGACGAAAAGCTCTGCGTTAACATTTTTTTTGACATTATTCCAAATGAGTGGTGTTGAGTAAGTGAATACCTGTTCATTTATGGGTGAGTATTGTATAATTAGACACTTATCTTTGATTGAAAGAATCATATATCCTTTCCGACTATGTAAACAAACTGTAATCTTGAATAACAGAACCCATCAACCCTAGCAAGTAGGGAAAAGAGAAATTAAATTCGCATAGTCCTCGTGGATATTTTAGCACATAGCGTAACAAAAATTACACCTGAAAATCCTTGAAAAACAAGGTGCCAGAAGCGAACGATTTACCGGAAGCGAATGGCTCACTTCATCGGTGAAATCTCTGGACTTAAACAGTGATAGCTGCAAGCGCATTGACGTCACGCACACGTAACGCCCCCATTAGAAGAAACGCACGTGATCATCACTAACGTCATGTGCACGTAACGTACGCCCCTATTAAAAAACTACGAAACGCCTACGAATAAGCACAACCACTTCTGATGTCAATATTACCAATACACACTCTCGTATATTATCGAGATTATCGACCACTGATCGCGCACTTATAACAAGCCAACTATTTCCGTAATAATGTGAATAAATGTTGAGTAAATCAGTAGAAGCAAAAGCCTTGAAAATGTACGCCCTAGAGTACCAGATGTTCAGGTATACTAAACAGTCGTGTTGAAATTTGCAGTCGTGTTGAAACTCGCAGCCGCGTTGAAACTCGCAGTCGCGTTGAAACTTGCAGTCGTGTTGAAACTCGCAGCCGCGTTGAAACTCGCAGTCGCGTTGAAATTTGCAGTCACGTTGAAACTCGCAGTTGTGTTGAAACTCGACGCAGCGCTAAACTCGCCGCGTAAAGTTTCCGTTAATTAATCTCTTACACAGAGCTCCAAAAATCAGAGCTTATATCCACGCTGACAGTGAGCATCACCAACGATAAAAAACAAGAGAATAATAAACAAAAACCAAGAACAACAGCAACGTAGGTGCACTAGATCGAACAGATATCTTTTAGGTTTTTATACGATATAATATATATATTATTCTAAGAATGATGGCACACGATATTGAAAGAAAGAAATGTAAGACCTGGACTCACATGGAAAAAAATTTGCACGATCTTGAGTTCGGCTAAGCTACAGCAAATCCTTCTATTAGAAATACTGATGAGCGAGCGAGATCTGCGATTTGCTTGAAATGCATCGCTGGCACCGAAACATTAACGAAACACAGAGAAGATTTTTATAAGAAAAGGTCATTCATTCGCTTACGGTTGAACTTTTTTGAATACTGAACTGGAAATCTGATACCATTCTGCATCAAAATTTGAGTGAATTAGTATCTCATTCTAGTATCTTTTGTAACTTATTGAGCGAAAAACCGAAACAGAGTAGAGTTCCTATCGCCCTTCACGCATCCTGATCTCGCCACTAATGCCTTACTGCTACCCTGTAAATTCGGACAATGCCTCTAGAGCAGCCCGGCGCCAGACCTTCTATGCAAATGAGAAAGGGGATTGTGGAGCAGCAATTTCGTGCACACGACTGTTAAGTAGACCTTCACTGCAAGCAAAGCCATTTACACAGCTGCTATGTAGGCATTCACTGCAGGCAAAGACATTCCGCACAGTTGCTATTTAGGTATTTATAGCAAGCAGGAGCAGTGTGCACAGCTGTTTTTTAGATCTTCGTAGCAAACAGACATTCTGTCATTCTGTCTGCAAACAGCTGTCATTAAGGTTTACCAGTTTACAGCCCACTTTACAACGTAACAGGGATTGGATGAAATCATTCAACCAAACTCAACACAAACCAAAACATGTTGAAGTTATCGCGTCTGCCAACAAGAGTGAACGAGTCGTTGAGTGTCATTAAAAAGAAGCACAACGATTGGCTATAGCAAGGCAATAAGCCGTGACGATAAGCAGCAGATGTACGGTCTTTATGCCGCCGTAACGAGCCGCTAGGAATGTATTATCGCAAGATTTACAGCGAATATCCAGCGTATTCTGTGGAGCTGTCGAGATGCAGAACAATGTGAATAGAGGATAAGTAAAAATACAAACAGTAGACGAATTTGCATTGGGGATAATGTAGCAAACATGGTAGATGTCCCAATATAATCATATAAAAATAACACGAAATGTTTACATTTTGTATTAATAGCAACATATTTAGGCGGTATTGAGGAGAACATAAGTTGAACGTGTGTGAAAGGAACGACCCGGTTTCTAGCTTCGCAGCATAAAATTCGCTCTACAGTTTGAACACGTAAAATAAAAATGTGACTACGTCGTCAGGGCAATAAATCAACAAAATAGCCAATTACGAGGCAATCGCTCAGGCTAAACCAATTGAGGGTGAAAGAAAGCGTTTAAAGAGCAAGTTGTCAACAGCATGCCATAAACGGGAGGCTTTTGGAATTTCGAGAACAAGAGACCATGGGAGAAAAAATTGGGCCAACGTTGAAGACACCAGTAACAAGCACGTGCGTGCAGTTAAATGCACATATTACTTGATAATTTTTTCTTTAAATTCTTTGTGGTAAAGGTTTTTTTTTCTCGGTAGTCCACGGACCACTTCGATCCTTTTAGATTTACTATGAATTAATATTTATTGTACGATTAAAACGAAGGAACAAATTTCACAAAGATATGAATTGAAACACAATTTGAGTCGTGAGGCAGTATCGAAAATTCAAGTTTGTCTTTGCGAGATATAAATTCATTTTGTGAGTTAAATTTGCTCAGAAATAACAATACTATTTGCGAGTTCAGCAGCAACGAAGTGTTCATTTTCATTCATGTACCGCGTGGCCAACAAGCTTACTACCAGACTGGTATCTTCCTTGACGAATACTGGGGGCAATTGAGAAAAAGAGATTTTAAACGCAGTAATTTACGAACAAAAGGGGCACTTTATAGAGATATTGGGCGCAACAACTTCTTCGTCCATGGGACGAGAAGACATAGAGTAATTTGCCCATGTCATGAAGAACAGGCATGCACTTGTAGAAGATTTCTATGAAGCTCATGTCTTGACAATGGTGCGTGCAGAACTGTTGGACAAGATGAATTTCTTTGTTTAAATCAAAATCAAAATCATGTCAGAATTTAAAGATATAAAGAAGGCACGTTACAATTTTACATACTGATATTTTTGTAAGCATTTTGTATTATAGTATTTCTAAAAATGCACTGCTACAAATCGAACATTTTAGAGTTATTTTACAAAATTTCATTCGAATGAGCGTTCTGACGAAAAATTAAGCTGCTCCAATGAAGTATTCCGCCACCTCTAATTTCGTAATGTAAACATGACGCAAGCCTCTGGGACAGATTATGCTAATACAGATGCGATGCAATGAATAACTAACGAGGCTTGCTAAGACCGAGTGCTATTAAAATACAATACAAGAGCGCCTCATAACCTATCGCTGCTCCAGGACCTCGCGTCCGCCCTCATTTTTATGAAATTGCCGTCACTAGATTTACGGATGCGGGGTAAGCGGTGAACGCCGTAAACGTGGAACATAGGCAGCGGGGTAAGCGGTGAACGCCGTAAACGTAGAACATAGGCAGCGGGGTAAGCGGTGAACGCCGTAAACGTAGAACATAGGCAGCGGGGTAAGCGGTGAACGTCGTAAACGTAGAACATGCAGCTTAGAAAAAATACTATTTGGCATCGAATAACCTAGCTCAATATATTAATGCACGTAATTATTTTTAAAAAGGTTTGCCTACCATGGGTTACTTGCAAAAAGACTCTTTGAACACACAGTAACGACTTCTCCTTCCCGCACCTCTAATCTGCAAGAGATATTAAATGGCGTTTCAATATTGAACGTAACAAGTGAGACAACTCTCAACATTTAACGGCAGAATTCTCTCGAATATTCTACGGACAATTTAACTAGGGACAAAGGCTTGTATTACAGGACTAAGAAGAAAGATGGGATCAATCATATGCAAATCCTGAGGACGTTCCGGCTCAGCGGAGGGAGAGGCAGTCAGATATCGGAATGAGGCAACAATGAAATATATTTTAGGGGATTCTTGGAGGTAAAAATCGGCGTAAGTTTATGGTTTAGCATTTTATATAACTGAAAGCTATGTAAAAATTTATGGAAAAAGTTGACAGACATCAGCGAGTAAAATGAAAAAAAAAAAAAAAACATTAATATCATCACAATTGTGACTAAAGGAATATTAGCGTTCCAGTGCTTCCGAAATCAGTTGACATTATTGTCATAATAGTATGAATAGATGAAATGGCTCATTCAGCTTCAGCTATCAGGATCATTAAATTTTGTATATATTCCTGTGGAAATTCTGTAACATTTACTGGAAAGTGAATCGAATACCTATCAATTGGCAGTTTTCTATCGAGTTTGTGCCCGCGTATGTCGTTCGAGCTTTTTTTGCGATAATCATGCCAAGGTAATGATAGTTCAGTTCATCATAAAATAGGTTTGAATTTCAATCAATTTTTTAGACAACTGAAGGCGATAACAACGCTTAGGGCAGGATGCGTCCCTTGTTTATTTATACCGCTCAATTTTTTCCAATCGTGCCCTTCTTTAACATAAAGCCCTTTTTAAAGTTCCCTTTTTTAGTAAACTAAAATTATGTTTTTCATAGTACGAAAATAAAATAATCGCAGTAGATTACTGTTTGAGTATTACATTCTAAGCGTCCAATCTTGCTTCTATGCACACATTTCCAGAAGCAATATTTTGAAATCGGCCAGAGTACAGAAGAGTAAGTTTGAAATAAAAAAACTTGAGCAATTTAGCCGAGTTCGAGCTATCGGCTGCAGTCTCGGCAGAACTGGGCACGAAGTTCAGGTTCTCGGTAAAGAGTCGCCGACAATTAAGCCGAGGACAGTCATAACCAGAGTCGTTCGGCTGGCGGCACGCAGGGGCCGTTATGGACCGGTCGCAGCCCGTGTACTAACGAGCTCGCTTAACAAACGCAAATGCAATCAATGCAGTAAAACTGGAAGCAAAATGAACGGAAGAATATCAATGAGAAAATCGAAGTGGCTACAGAATGCAAAATTTAATTTGAAATTATGGGGCATGCAGTCGATCAAATCAAGTAAGATTGAGAACTCATAAAAGCACGATCCTGATGTGAAATAAAAACTGCAAGTGGCATTACGTACGAGAAGCAATCGTGAAAGTTATAGGCGAGTACCTAATTAAAATGCTGGTACGGGAGCTAGTATGCACAGTACGTAATGCAAGATTACGTACTGTGCATACTAGCTCCCGTACCAGCTATAACTGCCCGCACTCCCGTGCCCGCAATAACTCACCACTCACTAAATTCGTCTCACTCCTCGCAGTTCAACACAGACATGAGAATAATGACGACCGCGCATCAAGATTTAATTACACAACGAGAATGATCACCAATATAAACACGCGAGTTTAAGTCGAGAGCTCAGACATCGGAAGTCTCACTGCATGAACGATAAAACTTTTGCCGCCAGATTTCACAAATATTTCGTGCCTAAAACAGACAAAAAAACTAATAAAAATTAGTGGTAACTAAATTCATACAAATTAAACTGCACACGAATAAATTCAAGGCCATATTATTAGAGGCATAGTAACTTGGCCCTACTTTAAAGTATGTTATACTTGAGTACACGGTACATACCTGTTCACTGTGGTGGCACCGACCGAATAGTACTAGCAATGGCTACTGATTCGCACTTCCGACAACATAGCGCTTACGTCTGATTAATTTTGGTTAAAAGACACCAATATAAAAGGCCCCGTAAAAGGCCTATTTCACTCTTATTACTATAATTATTCTACGAAGCAGTTATCGTGACGTCTGGTTCAAACGGTTTTCGAGGGCAAGTTCACATAAGTTTAACAGTAAGCGAAAAATAAATAAGCACGAGAAAGGATGTGAACGGATAAAAATGACTAAGCACTTGTTCATAGGCTCAATGAAATGGCTCCGTATTTAGGCGTCGACAAAATACCTGCAACGAAGGAGCCGCTGTTACAGAAGCAGGCTGACTGTTTCAGCCTCACTTTCAGGTTCTAGCGGCGGCTAGAACGCTCTTTCCCGACGGTAGATAGACGTGTGGATGGAAAACCTAGGTCCGCTGTTGATGACGAACGCAGTCGACTTCCAGAAGGAAGTTATGATCGCGCAATATTGGCTTCACGTGCGTTGAGCTGAAGCCGGTTGAAGTGCATCCAGTCTGAGACGGCGTCCATGTAGAAAGACATCCGGTCCTGCAACGCTGCAGCGTCAGGCGGTACACAGTAGCCATTAATTTGGTTTTCGTCAGCGAACATATGCGGATTCAAACTATGTGAATTAAATGTTTGCAATACGCTGACAGTATATAACAAGAAGAGGATCGGCCCGAGGACTGATACCTATTTTACGCCGCAAGTGACCAACAGTGGCGTTCCCGCGAAGAGAAGAAGAGTTCCTGCGTCGAACGCATTGGAATCTACTGCTGATATTGGACTCGAACCACCGCAGCACTGTGCCGCGCAGACCGAATGATACGTCAGGTGGACGCAATAAAGTGGCGTGGTCGACCGTGTCAAACGCGGCCGACAGGTCGAGTAAAGCCTTAATGACGCAATGACGCAGCGGTCTACTGCTCCCAGTATATCTTGAAGCACCTTCTGTACAGAGGTTTCCATCGAATGGAGATGATGGTATGCAGACTGGAGTCGAGGCATGAGACCGGACTGCTGAAGATGGTTGTTCAGTTGGAGGGCCATCACACTTATATGAGTTTCGACAAAATCTACAGGTTGGAGATGGATCGATATGATTTGGGATCAGAAGCGTCAAGGTCTGTTTTTTTAATAGCGGCGAAATGTAAGCTGATTAAAACTTCATCGATACAACCCCGTCAGTGTGGCAGCGGTTGCAAAGTTCGACCAGAAACATTCTCCTTAAGTAACGACGTAGGCAGCGGATCGCTGGCACACTGCTTGTTAAACAGCGCGCGCACTGCAGCGATGACGTACATCGTCAGCTTTGACGCGAGTGAAGTCTTGGAGCACGCAGTCGATCGGGCACAGCGCAAATGTTGCCGACGGAGCATCGGCAGATGACGCTCGCACAGCAGAATTATTTTTAAAAGCGCATAGAATTCCTCCACGCTTACGTCACCCGAATCAACTGTATGACCTCTTCCCACAAGTTTATCCAGCGAACGCGCTGCGTTGCGCGTCGACTCTCTGGCGCCAAAATGGCTCTCATTGAGATCGAAGAAGGTCGACATAATTGCGCCGCGCATCTCGCCAGGCGGAGGTCACTGTAGCTGCTGCAGGATTGCCGCATCTGTTCGCCCGGCAGACAGCCCGCTGGAGCAGTCGAACCCCCCACTTCCAGACCCGATAGTCATAGTCGAACCATGGGTCGGAGACTAATTGGGGTACCCGAACGGTGCGTGCAGGAATGAGGTCATCGAGTGCACTGGTCAGCTCGGTATTGTAGAGTTGCACTCGGATGGCACTCTTCTACAATGTCAAAACGAATTAAATTGAGTTACAATGTCAATGGCCGCGCTATCACTTTGGAAATCAAACTGTCAGTAAATGCTACTCGAAATTAAACAAATGGACGAAATGTAACCACCAGCGTTAGGCGAAAGTGTGAAATAAATGTTCCATGATTCAAAACGCTGCAAAATAACGAAAGAAAAAAATCAGAGAAAGAAGAGGCTAAATTACGAGCAGCCTAGTTTAGAAATGGTAGATGTTCAGTAAACGCTGTCAGCCGAACACATGTATGTCATTTGAAGAGTGGTTGAGAACGAATTCCAGGAAAATAAGAAAAGAAAGTACATCCAAAGAGCAATATTTCTAATCTGTTCTAACTGTAAACAAAGTTCAGTCAAATGGATCCACTAGCACATTAGAGCACAAAATTAATGAAAAACTTTTTGTCAACGTTACCGAGTCTGAAAACTCGTGCAGTGTAACTAATGTAAAGTAGTTTAAAAAATGAAAAATTTCTTTTTAAATATTGGCCTCTGGGTCCAAACCTGGGTGCGGTGTAAAGAACTTCATATGCACATGAAGCTCACATAGTTGTATGATAAGAACTTGAAAATCACATGACTGTATATGATGAGCGCTTGAAGATAACATGATTTTCATATAAGATCTTTAATAATATGGAAAATTTTGAGAGCCACTTTGATCTGGCAGTGCTCACAGCCACTATAAAGAAGCCAGCATGTAGCCAGCATCACGATGGGAACAGAAATATCTAGATATGCACACACAAAATCAGAGAATGAACAGTGAAATTCACAGCATAAAAAAATATTTATATTATAAATTAAATATACACGATCAATTTCAGCAATTCCATGCAGTGGTATTCACTGGCTTGCAGGTCTGGCAATTTAGCAATTTCGTGAGTGAGTCTTCGCAGTTTACGGTCAGGCGGCGAATACGAAACTAAGTTGAGTTAAACGCTTCCCTGCAAAGTTAGTACTTCGCTGGGTAAAAGCGGTTGCTGGGAAATGATTGTAAAATCGATTCGTTCGCTGGGAATCAGTAGAGTTCCGTAAAAAGAGGTAATAAACAATACTCATTTGATATTATTAGGGTTTTCATCTAGTATCTAGTCTTCAATTGAGAAAACCGACCAAGAAAACAAAAAAAGGTCATTAAATAAGATAACTTCCAATATATACTTAAAACACTAACTTAAAGCACACTCAACAGACTGAGGATAAACGTGATGTGAAACGTCCAACATTATGCACGAGTATTCAATTGGTGATAAGATTATAATTGGTCCTCATCGTTACTTGGGCAGTCGCCTAGTTCCCCATTTGTTACCAGCGGTAACTTGATCTCGACTTTGAAACCGACATTACTTCTGCCAAATTTTCAAAAAAAAAAAAATAAAGTAAGAAGGAGAATCAGTGAAAGAACTAACTGTGAAGAGATAACAAAAGACGCACATACTCCATATGAGGTGTTTGCTCTAAGAATTTTAAGTAAGTCAAAGAGAATTACAAGCATCCGGGAACCAGTAAGCGAAAGTTGTTCAAGTCCCCTAATTGACTAACAGAAGAGACGGGTGCAGTGTTAAGATTTCCTTCGGCCTAACTTAATGTTTTTTGGCTTCTCTTTCCCGTCGGGTAATCTAACCAATAAACCGACGGGAAGACCGTCCGAAAAAATTTGCGGAATCCGAATAGCGTCAGGAATGTTTGCAAATGAGATTGCTCGAGCTTCCTGATTGGATAAAAGCCTAAGCCGATCTAAAGAATTCATTCACTGCCGAAAACTACATGAAAAAGTCATGGCCCGCTTCCGTAATGTATGGACCGATTGAATTTAATCAATGAAACACGTCGCAGCTTGCAATTAGGTTATTCATTAATTGTTAATCAATGTTTTACATAGTTTAGCTAAAGCTTTTGTGAATTACTCGTGAAACCTCACAACTATTAAATTGTGCATGAAAATAGGCGATAACTAAGCGAATGTTTCTATAGAAACCTCTTAAAAATTCCTCTCACCGCAATACCTCTCACCGCAATACCTCTCACCGCAATACCTCTCACCGCAATACCTCTCACCGCAATACCTCTCACCGCAATACCACTCACCGCAATACCACTCACCGCTCCAGACGACTACGAGTTTGAAGACCAGAGCCGACGGTTGCTCGTTGAACAGTACGACACTCGCGCGGGATTACAACCCAACTCTGCGCGCACGAATGGTTCATCTGCAGAAATTACGCACAGTTTTCGGAGGGAAGTGTGTGCACAGCTCGGGTTTCTTTCTTTTCGTAAAATCACAAGCGGATCATTGGAGGCCACTCAGAGGCCGACGCTAGAGCCATCCCTGATTCTTCGATGGTTTCTAATCTGGTCAGGGAGCTATGACACGGCCATAAGAGGTAAAGCTGAGCGCCAGTCGTAAGAATTTTATCACTGCGTCCAATAGGCTCAGTCCTCTGCATCCTCGACCAAAGCAGATGGCGCTGGAGTCCGCAGCGCAAGTTTAAGCGTTACTCTCAATGAAGACACTGAAAGATTTAGGGATAGTAAATTGTAAATTGCTCTGTGGCGACTGAAGAACGGAATGCAGGCTTCCGATTATTTCTGAATGTTATAGTTCTCCATGTTATTGGCAGTAATAAAGTTGCCCGAGGGGGGCAAGTGAATATCGATACTAACACTAGAGTCACGTGATCAATACTTTATTATAATTCTTAAAGTTTAATACATTAATAAATACTTTCTCTGGTACTTCCTGAATGCAGTTTTTGTTTGAATTCATTAATATATTCATACACGTTTTCTCTCGTACTTCCTTTATGCATTTAATATTAGAATTCATTAATACTTTGGTACACGCTTTCTCTCGTACATCCCTAACGCAGTTCAACTTCATAACATTCGAGTTTTCATTGCAAACAGCATCTGTGCAGTCAAATTAAAGATTCCTAGATGTTCTACATTGCAAGATTACCTGTTATTTTAACGACGATTTCTTTCATTCTAAAGTTTCAACACATTTTCTACCAATGTAGTCAACCCTATACCTAAGAACGCACCCTGTTATTTATTCCCCGCGTCAGGTCTCTGGCTACGAGAGAAGTTGTTTATTCGGATCACGCAGCGGAGGCAAAACAGAACACCAGGCAGGAAGCTCGCCTGATTGTGACATCAGTTCAAAAACCAAAGCAGGCTTTCCGGCTTCACAAAGCGCCGGTGTTCGCTTTCATTTGTCTTGCCTAACTTCAAGGTTTGACTTCAGTAGAATGAATCCTAACAATCAGTGGTTAAAGCGGAATATCTCGACCGGAAGGCATGGAACGTTACCCATGATTTGCAATAATCAATTCAAATTCGAACATGTTTTTGATTTAAATGAAAACTTGTTGCATGTACATAAATGAGGAATGGTTGTTAAATTTGACGCTCACTCCTTTTTGGTGCATAAAATTTTCGATGATCTCACCCGATCTCTGTAACGGAATTCTCGAGTCAATTCTTGTAAATTTAGTGTTAATTTCTGCAACTAAACGAAGCTTGTATGATGCAAAATTTTAGCGTATTCAATGGAAGTTGATCAAACGAGGTACAATTCTACATAAAATTAGCATGACAGACATTAAACAGATTAGGTGCAGATTAGTTTAAAGGCCTCACGTACAAAAGTATTACGATAAGCAAATGAATTATCCGATAGTTAAAAAAAACAAATGACAAAATAACAAGATATTGCAACCAATTTGACTAATTTAGTAAAAAAATTATTTTGAACAAAATACTTCATCTGAAATTATGCCACATAAATATATTATCTGTTGTGCCTGATAGCAACCCAGCTAACGTAACTAGAAATAAATATATGCTGTCCGTGTTCCATTTACTGGTAATTGTGAAATCCACAAGACGGAACGTGCATGCATTTAGTTCTTCATCAGTTTCTAGTTTGGGAATGAAACACTCGGCAATAAGTTTTAATCCGACCTCGACATCTACATGTTCAAGATTATCGTGCATTACTGAGACCGTTTTTGCTCGGTACGAGAAAAACAGCCATATTAAGAGTCATACTTTTAAATATAAATAATAGTGCTGGAACCATTTAAATTTTAATTATTAAACAGCACTCAATCCCTGGAATTCGTGTTTACGAAAACGATAGCCTGCAAGAAATTGCAATAATTTCATGTTCGAAAGTACGAAGTAGTAGTGAACGGGAAATCTGTATGGCAAAATGAATATAAAAATACTCCAGGAGGTGAAAATGCGATGTAGCAATATAATCTAGAAATAATCATATGATTCTAACAGCCGATGATAATAATAATTTTATGGTTCCGGCCGCAGCAGGAACCATAATGCAGAGGCAAACCAGAAACCAATTAAGAAAATATTCACTGAACCCTCTCAAGAAAAAATGCCGGGCACTCGGTACCAAGGATCAAAAGCTTTGCCCTGACAAAATTTCGCCAACACAAGGCCAGCTGAATGGTGTCGAAAAAGATGAGAGGCCATAACCTCGACATAAAAGATCAGCGATACTCGATGGCTTCAAAGCCAAGTACTTCGTCTCAGTAAACGGGATCAACTAACAGCATCCTGGAGGGGGAGGGGGCAGGGTAAGATCTTGTGTGTAATGAAGCGGTGTGGAACCAAGGCAAGATGTGCTGCGGCAGACAAAAGCACTCGGCCAGATGAAGTGCCCGACTCAAAATGGATGACCACACGATGTTTATTGGGGAAAAGAAAACGGTCGCCGACGGAAGTAAATGAGTATTGAGGAATTTCAACGTTTGAATTAAGATTTATCTCACGCATTGGTATGAAGTGTACATATATAAATGCTGAATCAATATGAGTCAGTAAAATGCTCACAAGATAAAACATATCGAGTGAAGATGAACTTAAAATATTTAAGACAGGTGAGGAACACTCTGCCTGAGAAATGATATATTAATTATTCTCATAAGATTTGATTTATCATTGAAGTAAAGCTGCTACTATCCACAGTACTTATTTATACCACATAGTGACTTTATTAATAAGTCTACGAGTGTATGTCTGTATTAATATCTATATGAATAGCGCTGCATGATAAAAATAAAATTTGAGAGACATAAAGAGAAGTGAAAACGGAATGAAAATAGTCCGTTAGACGTCAAAACAGGGCACTCAAACAGGCCATCAGGCATAAAATTTATATTCACCATACAATTTAAGACACTAAAATTCATCTAATAATAGTCTGAAGAACAATAATAAGAAAATAATGCTGCGAAAACTTATTTTGTATCTTAAACTTCAAACTTATTTTTGAGATACCCATTTTTCCATCGTAATAGGTGCAAAATTACGATGCACCAAAAATTGTAAATTCATTGTATAATCTACTGTCAATCATTTTCTGCCGCATTGTCTTTCAAATGCCAATACAGGTTATAATATCACCACGGTAACTTTTGGTAGTGTTAATTATTCATGCTAATTCGGTTATAATCCCGGATTTTCGAACGAGGGAAAGAGCTGAATCCCATTTATATATGAATACATAGTGATTTTTTGTGTCATTTCATTTACTTTTAAATTCTTAATAACTAGGCGACTCTCACAACCTAGTGATTTAATAGATGTAGCTTATACTTACGCCACCATAAGTTCTAGTCGCACAATTCAAGAGGAATCATGCTGCGAGTCAAATATTTCAGAGTGGAACAATACGTAGCGCTGAGCTCTGAGGTGTCTTTGTTAAACCCACGAGAATTCCTTAAATTTTACGACTCAACGTTGTCTTAAACCTTGGATCGAGCTAAGTCGGGTTGTCATAAAGGCCGGACCACAAAAGGCGGAGGACGGGTTAGTGTGCGGTCCTGGAAATTTGCACGACGAGCTTTGGTTGCAAGTTGTGCGGATCTTTGGATTGTGCTGCAGTGGACGAAAAATTGTGTTGGTCTGGGTATGGTGAAGCAGACAGAAAATTGTGTTGATCTTTGGATTGTGCAGCAGTGGACGAAAAATTGTGCTGGTCTGTTTACGGCGCAGCAGACAGAAAATTGTGTGGATCTTTGGATTGTGCCGCAGTGGACGAAAAATTGTGCTGGTCTGGGTATGGTGCAGCAGACAGAAAATTGTGCGGATCTGTGGACGGCGCAGCAGACTATCTGCAACGACAGAAATTGAGTTGGTCTGTGGATGGCGCAAAAGGCTATCCGCAGCGATAGAAAATTGTATTGGTCTGGGAATGCCACAGAAGACCATCCTTAATGACAGGAAATTGTTTAGGTCTGTAAAAATACGTCCTCAATCGCGTAACGTATTTGACGTAAGGATGTTTGACAAGATGGGAACAACAATTGCACTTCACTTTAGTTTACTTTTTCAAACGTTTAATTATGATTATTTTTGGTTGTGTTACGCGTGTTTTACGATTGTTTCTTTTGTCATGTTGTCTGTCGTTTCTGCCTACGTATTACCCGCGAGAACGAAATTTTGACATCTATCACAGTGCAAACTGATATGGTTCATTGACAATATGAGATAAAGAAACAAATTAAAATTGAGATGGCTGCAGTAATATGGTATTTCAATAATAAAATATCGGATTACAACTTCATCGAACGACTTGACACTTTTTCTATGTTCCTAATGAAGAAATTCAATATAGGAGTTAATGAAAGGATTTTTTATTCCAAACTCCACACCATACATTATTTGTATGGTGTGGAGTTATTATTTACACTCCCATTATTTACACTCCACACCATACATCCACACCATACATCTAGCGTTTTATACATCGTTAATCATCGTACATAATAATCGTTATACATAATAATTTATACATCGTTATAGATTCATCACTTTTATTCATCGTCTGCTCGCCCACATATTAGTCCTCCGGCAAGCAAATGAGTCTCAGCCAAACTCGCGATGTTCCTTTCTCTTAAACTAATTTGCTTAGTGCACCGAACTTGTCGATTCAATTAATTAAACTTCTCTGCGAAACAAATTAGTGGCGAGTATATCTTCATAATCAGGCGATGCCTTGTTATGAATAGCAATAATTTTCGTTAATGTTTATTTTCATGATAAAAAGATTAGTTGAGCATTCTTAATGTTTTCAAGCGGTAGACTCATTCACAGAGCAGGAAATTCAGCTGAACACAAGTCTGGCTCAGCAAGCAACGTTACGCAAAACAGCTCTGAAGGAGCCAATATTCGCATCGCACGCACCAACAAGGCAACTCTCCGTGATTACAGGACACTGCTGATTAATTCAGGGCAGAGATGAATGTTTTTCATCAGGTCTCGACAGACAAGCAAACGCGCCTAGGATGCTCATGCAAAGAAAATTATTGAAGGTGTCAAAATTGTGTGCTCTTTGCTGCTCGATTAGTTAAGAATAAGAATATTTATTCAAATTAAATATTAAAGTGCATTGAATTTAAATTAGTATCTAAAGTGAGCTAGCAATTTTCCGTGAAATCTGCATAAAAAAAATTATTGTGGCGTCAAAAATTAAGGTTACCGTTTTTAATGCCGTTGAGGGACAAACAGTACGTGATAGATTATAGCGTGAACATAATTGACTAGAAAGTTCACAAATTAAATAAATCTGGATCTGATTAAGTAATTTTTAGGCGTCCCCGTGCTCAATGAATCCTTCCATGAGTCTATGAATAATGCATTCCATGAAACAAGCTCACCACCCGGAGCCACGGTTCTCCACAACCTCCTTAATTTCCATAGCCTACCTTCATCTGAAGGATCATAGCAGGCTCAACCTGGCCTGTGGTGCACACTCATAGAGACAAATGAAATGTTCTGTCCAAATTCTTACTTACTTTCTTACCTACCCCGCTTTTATTTCCGCTATATATCCATAGTGGATGTAGCACTGATACGCCCCTTTTTCCGGGCGACTCCGGATCAGGAAGACCCACACAACCACATAAATAAGCATCGATATTTGGACAAATTCACACTCATTTCTCTGATTGCGAATTTACAGTCCAGCAGCAGCCACACACCAAGAGCCTTAAGGATGAGGTCAGATGAGTTTAATTTGGTTAGCGTAAATTGTTATTGAAGGTGAAGTTCATAATGCGATATCTGAGTTATCAATAAGTTCCCGATGACTTTTCTGTGCATCGAAAAAAAGTTTGGAAAAACAAGGATAGGAAACGGTTTTTTAATCGAGCTCTACGAAGCAAAAATTATTGCATAAACACTCGAGAAACGCTTGTGCTTAAGTCATTTGGGGCAAAAAAGGTTGGCACCGTGGTCTAAATTAAGGCTCTTCAGAAACAAAGACCGAGTTAGGGCTCAGCGGACCGAAGATGCTTAAGCTGCAGCAAATTAAAGACGCTGCAAGACTAAAGCCAAGTTATGGCCGCCAAGTTGGAATTCATTGAGGAAGAAGTCAACCGTCGCAGTTGAGACACTATCTCGAACAGAAGGCGAGTAATGGTGAGTGGTTCACAGTTGGTACAGTGTCTGCTTTGTCTTATATTGTAATTAACTATTAACTGGTAGGTAGAATTTGCCCAAATTAAACTAAAGGAGAAGTTATTGATGGCAATTGAGAACCGAGCAAAAAAAATATTTAATTAAATAGAATCAAGTGGGTTCATTAATCTACACGGAAACCTTAAATGTCAAGAACTTCCTGTCAGTTGATAAGAGATGAATTGTTTCATAGAATTTTTATTTTATTCTCATTGTTCAATAGAGAAGAATTGCTTCATAGGCAACGCTGACGTGAGCTGACGGTTTGCGAGGCATAAAAGGGAACAAAGTTCATCCGCACGTTTGCTCCGTTTCCGCGCAAGTTCTCTCATAAATGAAGAAATAACACATTTTTTACTAACATGTTCATTTGAGAGACAGTTACATATATAATTTTAAGATGATGACTGGTTTAGAAAAAACATTTGGCGATAGAAAACGAACAAATAAATTAATACGTTAGAAAGAAAAATACACAGAAGGGGTCAACTGTCTTGCTATTTATAATTGTAAAAGGAAAAAATACTTCAGATGGCCATCAAACGGGGGGAATTTTCTTTGCCAAATATGTACCTCAAATCGGAAAAATTAAATTATCGATAGTACGAACAAATAATTCATAAAATATTAACTGCTACCATTATTCAAAACACTTGAAAAACACTTGAAAAAAACTTCACTTCAAAACACACTTGAAAAAATTCTGCCTCTTAGAATATAAAGCCAACGAAGGTTAGCCGTAAAAATTATAATTTTCTGCATAAGAACTATAGATAAGAATGAGGAAGCATGGTAGCAAGGCGGCCAGATGGAAGGCCTGCCGTGGTCGGTGCCAATCTGGGGTGGAATAGCTCCATTCTTCAAAGAAATGGAGGCAGTTTTTTACGCAGCCAGATCAAGGCTAGGCTATCACTCACGCGACTCTTGCATGGACGACAATAAAAAATATTTAAGAACGGTATTAATAATGGATTCTTCTTTGGAAATTTCTGCCTTTAGAAACAAAAGGAGTTTTCTACTTTTAAAATGGAATAAAAAATTCTAACAACCGGGTTTGATTCATATGGAATTTATTTTAATATAGTTGAATGGGATAGGAAAGGCATATTTAGTTTAATTTGCAACGATTAATTTTAATTTTATTTCATGACAACAATTGCAGATGGCGAACATTCAAATATGAGTGGTAAATTGTATGGTTGTTTATGAGGCAAGTTACTTATTTCCTCTCGCAATTAATGTACGTACTACCGAGCGTAAGATGATTTATCAGTGAAGAGATGATTTATAGGTGAAGATAGTTAATCGAAGTAGAAAGACGTCGTAAGAATGATTCCTTAAATAAAAATTTATTTGAGTAATAATTAACTAATTGATTAAAATTTAAATACTCATTAACTCTCCGAGAAACTCAACAATAACTATAGTTATAATAAAATTAGAATCAAAAATACACATGAAATATTTTTTTAATTTTGGCTGCAGACGTCACAAACAAAATCCGTCACAAATTACAAAAGATGCGCTGCCCTAATTATGATATAAAAAAGAACGAAGCTCCGAAATAAACGAAAAATATTAAATTATTCAGAAATCTTGAGGTCCTGGAACTAATTTTGGAGATCATAACTCATTAAATAATAAGCATAAATGCGGTCACAAACCAAAATTAACTTGAAATTTCCGAGACGAAACTAAAGACGACTCGTCGACCTGGTCGGATTTTCCAGTTTTACTGGCGACTTTAGCATCTCAGGAGCTTATTTGGGTTCAAGTTCTGAGCCTAATGGACTTCGTGGAGCCTCTCAGTAGCTTCTCAGGTCAAGAAAAGCAAAGGCAAGCCAAGAAAAACAAAACATGAAATACCTCTGGGCATCGAGCCTTGAGGTACGGTAACGTTCTCAAATATGAAGCAGCTACTGCATGCCATGTTCGCGACCTGTACATCCTGCTTCAATCAGTTACGAACAATTATGTGATCATTTTAAACAAAGTTTTTGTGCGCTAAAACTATGGCCGAGTGCGACAAGTAACTTGTGTGATTGAAACATAAATTTTGCTCATTTAAAACCTTTTGATAATTAAGATTAATGCATGAACATGTGCATGAGACGATAAAAAAACACAATGCAGTTTTTAACTCACAAGTAGAGAAAAGAGTGATATTTCATTAGAAAAACACAACGATTGCAATTAATATTTAGCAGCGCAAAAATTGAATAAAACTAACCCCTGCTGTGGCACTACTTTTCTTTTTTCCCTAGAAAAATTTTAAAATTAGAAATGGAGCAGCCATCGTAGTCAAAACTAGAATCAAATTTTTACTAAGTAACACAAGACATTCATAGGGTTGACTTTTTACTGTCACTGCGGAAATTGGCGGCAGAGAATAAGCTAGTATCTCTATATATATTCGTTCGAATAATTCCAATATTTTTGTGCACAAACTGAATCACTGGCACGTAGCATGCGACTAAGAATTTTTGACAAGCCCGCGAATGTTTTTTATTTCAATGTTATTTTCTTAACGAGTTAGCTACAGAATATGGTTGTCGCCAGGAATTTTTCTCACAAAATCTGTTTCGCCTCGTCATCTTCCTGTCAGAAGTTCGTCCTATGTTTTTCCAAGGAGTATTATTTTTCGCACAACGCCCAGGAATAGTTGAGTACGGCGTTATTTCTTTACTTTACTATGTGGAGTTTTTTTCTGAAAAGGGCATCAACAATGTCATTATACACTACTATTTTACATTTTTTACATAAGTTTATTTTAAAATAGTATTTTACATTTTTAAATACATATCATTTCACATTGTTATTTTACATTTTTTACAATATTCTTTCGGTACTTATTAATATGAAACAGTGATTGCAAAAATGATCTCAATGTAACATAAAAAGATGAATAAAATTAAGGCAAGTAATACAGGAGTGAGTTACCCCTTGAAATAGAAGTAGTTCTGAGTAGGAGCTGCGGGTGCCCAGGAGTCGGGGTAATCAGATGCCGTGTGCGCAATCTTTGAAATTAAACCTCATCTAAAAAGAGGTTTACATTTATTTTTGGAAGGGTTTCTGACGATTGCTGCCAAGCCAGACGCCTCACATCGCTATTCAGCGCTATCGTTTTTGAGCGTTTAAATAACAACATGCATTTTATTTACGCAGTTATTTCTTTCTTTGGTTCGCAATCATGCCAGCTATTTTCAACAATATAAATACTGAAAAATCTTTACATATTTTGCCTTACTTTTGTTTGTATTATCATTCCAAGCCTGACGCAAACCTCAGTGCACGTGTCATTTGATGATCGCAGCCAGAAAATTGGTCTCTGTGATAGCTTGCAAGAAGTACGCCGAGATCTTACGTATGTAGACCGTAAAAAATAAAAATTGTAAAAATGTAATCTGTTGTGCTTGGTTCGGAAAAATGAAAATATCATTGCAAACATCAGTTCTCTATTTTTGATGAAAACATCGAAGATAACCAAGAAGAAACAAAATTAAAAGCGAATATCCTCCTCTTAGGTCCACAATTTACCCGTACTTCCTTTTACTTAATTTAAAGTGCTAGTTTCAGAACTAAGACTTTAGACCGGCGAACTACCTTCTCCAGATCCCACCTTCTCTACCCACGAATGTATAATTACGAAAATGGTATCACTAATAAAATATGTCGAAGCCAAGCACATCAAATGATCAAATCAACATCAAGAAGTCTCGTTGAAGTGATCATTTTATAATTCACAAAAATAATATGACTGTTGCACCAGTTCCAGATTGGTATGAAAAAATAGCTCGTAAACAAAACCTTAATGTGAAAGTGAAAAATGAGATATTTGAAGATTTCGAATAGAAAATTAGCAATGCAGCTCCAAAAAATTATGATTTCTAATTCTGAGAAGGTTGCAAAATAGATCAGTTAAGCACTAGTGAATAGATTGATTGAAATCATGAATTTCAGTGGAAATCATGTCAAATGTGAAATATTTTCCTATAAACTTATTATTAAATTTGAGCCAAAGATTGCTGAGCAAGATCGACAAAGATTTTTCTGAGTCGTTAAATTACTTTCGACGGAATGATTATGACAGGCGAAAAGTTTTAGAAAACCTGTTCAAAAGTCAAGCAAAAAATTGTGTCGTTAATTATATAATCACTCGGCGTTTTGATATGAGTGTCCAAAGGGAGCAATTATGAACTTTGAACTAAAATTTAAGTGTTAGATGATAATTTTTTCCTGATTAAACATTGATATTTAGTTAACTCGAAATACTTTGCCAATAGTTAGCCTAAATTATGAGGTTAAAGATAAATTACAGGGTTATAATTTTTCTAATGTAAAAAAGCGAAGCAGTAGTATTTTTTCATTGTTATATTATATACAATATAGTATTATATTATAAAATTATAAATTGTTATCATCTATGATATATTATCATAAGATATGAATAAATCAATGTATTTTATATTCTTATATTCTGTATATATTGAATTATTTTAGACCTTCAACGTTGATGTTTCTCCCAATAATGAAATGTGCAGACGACTCCCCAAATAAATACGGATTTTGAAGTGAGCGGATATCCGCAGCTTCGAGCGATTACCGACAGATGGAATCTCGCAAGAAATATTCCCAGCGTCGTAGAACTACCGATGTCCGAATGAAAACGATTGCCATTTGCTGAAATAGTCGATGAATTCGGGAAAGATATTCGAGTTCCTTCGGACAGCTCATCACAATTCCGCCCAGACGATTGCTCCGAAGAGGCAGAACGTGACTGGGCGCTGATTACATCAGGAAACAGATAGGCTGCTCATCGCGCAAGTCGTCCTGAAGGATAACAAGTCGTTCGACGGGCCAATATTTCGCCGTGACTGATAACAAGCAGTCCGACGCGCTAATATTTTGCCGTGACTGATAACAAGACGCCCGACGCGCTAATATTTCGCCGTGACTGATAACAAGCAGTCCGACGAGCTAATATTTTGCAGTGACTGATAACCAGACGCCCGACGCGCTAATATGTTGCCGTGACTGATAACGAGCAGTCCGACGTGCTAATATTTCGCCGTGACTGATAACAAGACGCCCGATGCGCTAATATTTTGCCGTGACTGATAACAAGCAGTCCGACACGCTAATAATTGGCCGTGGCTGATAACAAGCAGTCCGACGCGCTAATATTTTGCCGTGGCTGATAACAAGCAGTACGACGCGCTAATATTTTGCCGTGACTGATAACAAGACTCCCGACGCTCTAATATTTTGCCGTGACTGATAACAAGACGTCCGACGCGCTAATATTTTGTCGTGACAGATGACAAGCAGTCCGACGCGCTAATACTTTGTCGTGACCGATAACAAGCAGTCCGACGCGCCACTTTTTTGCCGTGACTGATAACAAGCAGTACGACGCGCTAATATTTAGCCGTAATTGATAATTGACGTAAGTGGCCGGAACCACTGATATTTTGTTGTGAATTACTATAAATCTCCCAACGCACTGAATTCTGCTGTGGTCGATAACAATTGACTTTTACAAAACTTAGATATGTTTTACAAGCACATGAACAAGGCGACCAATTCACTGGCATCTTGTCGCGCTAAAACCAACTACCGGCTAGCCCAATTCACTAATTACTTCTAGTCATAAAATAGACTCCGTTAATTCTAAATAATAGCCCCCGTTAATAATAATTTTTCCGGAACTTATCCACTAAGAAATATCCAAGTACATGTATACCAGCGTTACCATAGAATCCTTCGACAAACAAATAGTCATCAAGAAACAAATTCAATTAATTACTTCTAGTCATAAAATAGACTGCGTTAATTCTAAATAATAGCCTCCGTTAATAATCATTTTTCTATAAACTTATCCACTAAGAAACATCTAAGTACATGTATACCAACGTTACCATAGAATTCTTCAACAAACAAATATTTTTGAGCATGAAGTGGCACTTGAGGTCATTACCCTGGCTTAACACTGGCATTTAGCTAACCTTAGAGGGGTGTTTATGGCGCCTAGGTAGTACTCACAGAATTGTGTGGGTCTTTATCCAAATATCGATGCTCCTTTTGCCGTAGTGTGAGCTATATCCTGACCCAGATAGACTCGGTATCCTGGTAACGTGCAGAAAGTCTGTCATTGTTTGGATAATGTGACCCATTGGTGTTTCTGAGTGTGAATACGAGATAAAAGCTCTGAAGAAGAACCATCTCTTGGGTCAGTAATTACCTCCGACCTGGGTACTGAAATTAGGGCCTAGCAACTTATAATATAAACGAAAAAAAGTGTTAGGCTACAACATTCTAAATTTCGAATAATGTGCGTATGATGGACTCACGCTAATGAATTCTCAAGTTCTTTTATTGTCTATTTACATTCATACATTCATTGTACGCCCAAAATTCGACAAGTCTTCAAATCTTTTCTTTATTCTTGTTGATTTTTGGAGGTTTATTCAATAAGCCGTTTATACAGCTTTCACAAAATTGGTTATTACTGTATGAAAGTGACACAATTGGACTTACAGAGGTGAAAAACTTGTAGTGGTCGTGTAACAGGCGCTAGTGTAATAAAAACTGAAGAATGATCGACTTTTCATGAGTTGCTCAACGATGAATGTTAAGTTTTATTCATATCATAAATGTAATCACTGTCTTCTGGAAAAAAGAAAATCGTTAATCCAAACAAATATTGACCGGTCAAAGTCACGAGTCGAAGTTTATTGAAAAGATTGTCGAAAATTAATTTGATAATTTTTTTAAAGGATCAAAAAACAACCAAATTTACGGAAAATCTAAAGGTAGTGCAGATCTGCAGAAATCTGGATCCAACAGCATAGCGGCTTTAATGCTCGTGAAACCTCTGCTCCTGACGACAAACGTTTCAAAGCGTTCAGTGTTGAAGATTTCAAGAATTGGTCCTCATAGCAGTGATAAATGGAAGGTTCCTGGTCAAACCATCGCCTGCTTTACTTTTGACCTATGCCAAGACAAGCATTTAATCACGTCCATTTATGCAGACTTTAAAAGAAATGTAGGTAAGGAATTTTAAATCCTTAAACTTCTTTAGTAATAGGCTAATAGCCCCAAGATTCACTGGAATTGCTTCACTATTTGTATTCAAAACTCCTATAAAATAAGGAAGAAATAGCCTCAAAGGTGAGATTTTATTTGTTAATGTTTGTTCATTTTCAGAGTTTTTCGTAACTTTGCCCAACCTGTATAGGTCTAGGTGACCTAATAGCTTTTACGTACAAACGAGAAGCGCAGAATAGAGAAAAGTTATCGAACACATACAGGAAATCATTAATGATTCAGAAAGATTACAAGCAGATTGTCAGATTATTTCCAAAAGTTAACGAAAATCAATTGTAATAAGCAGAACGATAAATTTGATTTTATCATTACTATATTTAATGTAGTCGTTAATAACTCATGATAATGATATTGACCAAGAATTTTGCAGAATTTAGTCTGTTATAAAATTAATTTTTTGGCAATAACATTGGCTCAGCATCTATTTTACTCTCTTTTTTGCACTGAAATTATTGTTGATTTTCAGGCGCTCTTATTAGAGTAGCTGGAACGAGCCTCACTAAAGAGTTTAAAAATACTCATGACAATAATTTTTGTTCAGGATTATAGCACAGTTTTTTCAACCATAAAATTAGTTTTTTTGTTATGCCAATAATATGGGCTCATCATCTAATTGTCATTTTCAGGCAGGCCATAATTTTTTTGTATTTTCTGGCGCTTTTACGAGAGTACCTGGAATTAAGGAGCCTCGTGTCTCCTTAACGCTCCGTGACAGCGAGGGAACCGCAACGGCTCAGCTCGTCGTCGCGCCAGATTGATACGGCGAACAAATAATATGGCGTAATACAAATATTATTTGTATTACACCATAACAAATAATATGGCGTAATATAATAAAGGGGTCGCAAAAACGGAGAGCCTACCTCAAGAACCAGCTAGTGTAGCATATCTAGTAATCTTATACCAGACATGCATGAGATCAATCTAAATACGTGGTTTGACTGCTCATCATGAACTGAGCTGCGTCCTAAGTTTCAATCTTATTAGAGTCATGATATCAATTCTGAATAAATAAATCGCTTCCTCGTCATGAACCGAGAGCCAGACACAGGAGTCAGATGTATCCTTACTATATTTAGATGTATATATGGGATAATTTCTAATGGTTTGATTCAATACCAAACAGTAATTGAAAATTAAACAATAGAAAACAATTTGAGGGAAATGGATTTGGTGAAATAGAATGCGTAAGAACATACGCTAAAACATGGTTGCTCCATGATTAAGTTTTAATTTAAAGGGTACAAAGGATGAAAAAAGTCATCCTGAGGCAAGGCGGATGTTGTTGTCGAATTTCGTGAAACCTCAGGATAATTACAATTAGATAGCAACTCAATAATTATTAAAAATAATTATTTGTTAAACTCGACCCGCTTTGCAAAGAACAATTCCAACATACGGTAATGAATACCAAAATCTTAAAAAATTACATGAGACTCGAACACATGAGATTGAATTTAGGCCGAAATCATCTACTCCAAAAATGTGCTTAATGAAATAAGAGACTCTAGATGAGATGGTTATAGTTTGAGATGGGAACTATAGTATATAGTATATAAACTATATATAGTTTGAGATGGGGACTATAACCATCTAGATGAGATGGTTATAGTCCCCATCTCTAGAGAGATGGGGAGTCATCGACTCCCCATCTCTCTAGAGATGGGTAGTCGACGGCGCGTCTAGCCAGGTTGCGCCAACTCGAGGCTGTTGATTGTAAAGAAAATTTTACGTGATTTTACGAATAAAAGCGTAACAAGATTGCTTCAAAAATTAATTTTCAAACCCTCGAACTGAAAAACTCTCAATATATTGAAATATTTCCTAATCAGTCTTCGAACTCTAATCTAAACGAATATGCGTCACTTATAACGAACAAGAGGTTGATTAAGAGGATGATATTAATAAAATCCACCCACAAGAAACTTACGCAATCGACGGGCATGACCTGCATAGGTTTATCGATCACTGCATTATTGTAAATGAGTCTCGCTTTAATTACAATGCAAAGTCAGCTTCAGGCAAATGATAGTCGATTCATCGCGCAATTTCACTCGACTCACCGAGCGCCATCAGGCCGCGCTTTTGAGTCTCACGCAATAAAGACTTGATAAAACGCACGTTCGGTGAGACATGCCCGACTAGATAAATTGAGAGTCCCTAAATTATACCTTGAGAAGATTTTCAAATTGAAAAACCCTTACATCACATTTTGAATTTTACCAGTTCAACTGCATTCGAAATCAAGATTTCTCCAAATGTTGTTCTGATTTGGGGTGAAATGAAATTGAAGTCACAAAATTAGCAATAAAAACAGATAATCAATGACAAGATACTTGCTTTCGAGATTTCATTGAACATCAGGACTCCTTTATAATTAGCTACGCAGTAATCATCTAACATACAAAAAGATTTCGTTGCGTGAACTAAATTTAGCAAGGTAGTTACAGTAGTAATGAAAATTAGTATAAGAAGTTACACGCAATGTTCTCCATACTTCTCTGAGAAGTGCAAGTAAATAGAATTGAACGTAAGAAACATGAACGCCGTAAATTAAACGACGAGACCTAAGTTATTCGTAAAGAAAGATGCAGAGCGTTCAACGGTGTTATGATCCACACGTAGTCGGCAGTTCACTGCCACATTATTGGCTCGCAATGCATCATTCACACGATAACCCCTTCACAATAAAGACGAGACACTATCGTCATCACAATAACCCCCTTCACAATCAAGACGAGACAATAATACCCACACAATACAACTTCCTCCAGAATTAAGACAAACACATTTTTCTCCCCACACCAGCACGTCACGTCACCTCTGAGAGGGACTCGCAGAGAGCGTATGCGTGGAACGTTCCGTCTCAATATGACGCCAATCAATCGAGATCAAAAGCTTCGTATATCGAAATGTTATCGTGGGGACATTTTTGTCCGGCTTGCCAAAGGGTCAGGCGCGTCTTCCCCCAAAGGCTTGCCCCTTGAATATCAAAGCCATCTGAGGCCGCAACGCCTGCCGCGCAATTTCGGCCCGAAGAATTGCACGAATGTTTCCTCAATTTGTGGCGCTTCAAAATAAAACCGCGAGTGTCGACTGCGGCAAACTGGGCAAAAGAAACTTTCACATTCTGTTTAATGATTTAGCGGCTTCATGCAGATTGTAGAGCAACGTTAGCATTCCGCTCACTTTTTGACAGCCCATACGTTGGGCAACGTTCACATTCTGCTGCACTCATTATCAATTCTTATGTAGGGTATGCGTTTTGCAACACTTTTGAACTGATCTAATGTAGAGACGTTTCAAATGTATAATGGAAATCATAAACACATTTTCGAAAAAAAATTAATTTGTGGTGGTATGTGCTTGTGAGGATCGTGCGCGCGGCATGCGCTTGTGAGGATCGTGCGCGTGGCGTGCGCTTGTGAGGATCGTGCGCGTGGCGTGCGCTTGTGAGGATCGTGCGCGTGGCATGCGCTTGTGAGGATTACGGTCATGGCATGCACTTGTGAGGATCGTGCGCGTGGCATGCGCTTGTGAGGATTACGGTCATGGCATGCACTTGTGAGGATCGTGCGCGTGGCATGCGCTTATGAGAATCGTGCGCGTGGCATGCGCTTGTGAGGATCGTGCGCGTGGCGTGCGCTTGTGAGGATCGTGCGCGTGGCATGCGCTTATGAGAATCGTGCGCGTGGCATGCGCTTGTGAGGATCGTGCGCGTGGCGTGCGCTTGTGAGGATTCTCCCGTTGCACCTGGTGATTGAATTAAAATATTTGCACGAGACTTTCCAAAGATTCAGAGATGAGTTCCCAAGCTGCAGCTATTGTCCTAGACTGCTCACTGTCGGTGTATTTTCAAATTTTAAGACGAACTAAATAAGCTTTCTCAGATATTTGATGGAATTTTAAATATTTTCGAAAATTACGGTACAAAGAAGCGAATAACTATATTATTTGTAAATTCAAGACGCTCATATTCATAAAGTACCCTACAAAATAGGACTTAACAACAGAATATCCTTCGATCCATTGAATTAAAACAAGGTCACAACAAGACTATATGTGCTCGAAAACTCAATTTAGTTTCCTAGGCATGCAGATATGAATTCGCATCGCAAGTCTCTTCGGATCTGAAGGCTAGACTCCGAGCTTTACTTGCCGATGAAAATTGCTAATGTGGCCATAACGAACCCACGCATGAATGCTGAAGTGGAGTCGATGCTCAAGAAACTAGTGGTAAATGCCTTCATATTTTACAATACACAATATAAACTCTCGGCGCCACAATGCGAGTCTCTCTATATAAGTCCTGTGCGGTGGCACTTCCAAGAGAAAAAACACTTCCGGAAAATTCAGTAGCAGAAAAAAAATATGCCGATATATAGTTGTCAATATTCACACGTAGAAGTATGGAGCAAATTATACGCAAGATGACTGACATTAGGTTTCCGACCATAAATTGATTTAATAATAACAATTAACAAGGATAATCTTTATTTGATCCATGACGACAGATCATAGACAAGGAGAAGAAGTTACGAAATGCTAATATTATAGCATTCTAGATGCCACACGCTCTAAAGCTCTCGATTGCGTCCATCGTGGTCAATATTAAGAACAGGTATCAATAATCAGGGAAGTTCGTCAAGACGCACCTAACTTAACTTTTCACAACTTGTCTTTACGAAAACTTGAACCAACACGCACAAACGACAGAAGTACTTTTGTGCACACGTAGGATAGTAGAATAGTGATCGGTGCCTCTAGAATGAATGATGGCCAAAAAATAAGCCCGCATTGAAAATGAAAGTTAGAATAGAAACTCGTTTACATTCCAAAGAGACGTTCTTTGTAAAACTGAACCGACGATGATGCACGATGTTACGTGTTTACGTATTAGTATCACATTCAAGTAGAACTACTATAGTGTCTATAGTAGGTCATGTAAGGCCAGCAAGCCTTTATACTTCAGTTGTGTACCAGATTCCACCAAATACAGTTCCCCGAACTTATAGTCTCGTCTCTGCCCATCTTCATCCTTATAGCTAGCCTGGACTTAGTCATACGACTAGCAAACGTAACACACGATATACTGCCAGGCAGCAGCTCATCACTCGTCACTCAAGAACGTTGCTACGAGAAACAACGAGAGATAACGAGATGCGAGACGAGATAAACAACGAGATGCACGGTCATGGGAGTTACAAAGGTGTTATAATGAATGTTATAACGAGTGCTTTACAGATTGCATACTCGACACTTGCTTCTACAAACTGAGGCACTAATTTCGTGGACAATTATTTTGTCACAAAGCAGTTTTGAACTTCCATAATTGATCGATACTTCAACTTAAGCATTATTAAAACAGCTCATTCATATGTATGTATACCTTTGTGTTTAAATGTGTAGGTTAATTTAAGATTCAAGAAGAATTTACGGAGATTTAATTTTGCTTGAATGAAAAATTAAGAGCGGCCATTTTTGTATACTATTCTCATTATACTGGGCGGGTAGTATTACTTAAAGCCTATGGAATCAGCACACTTCAGACGAGCGCCGAGATTGAGTGCAGCAAAAAAAAGTGCAGAAGCACACAAGGTCGCTCGGTATCCGGCAAACGCTACGCGAAAATAACTCGCTTCAGACAAATCATCAAACAATTGTTCAATAATAAAAATGTTCATCGCATGTGAGAAGTGAGGAGCATCGTTCTTAGAGACGAGGTGAGCTTAGTAAGTCGTCGCGTGGTGATCAAATGAAGCTGAAAGATTTTGGAGCAACTGTGGATTATAGTCAATTGTAATTTATTGATTTTGTTTAGTGATGTGTTGTTCAAAACGTGAAAACTTGAAAGAACTTATTCATTACCTTGAGGAGTCAAAGTAATTAACAGTAATTTGCAAAATATATATATGTCTTATAAAAACTCGGAAAATATGCCTTCATCATAACACACGTGTCAATAGATGATAATTAAATATACCCTACGCACTAAATGTCATACTTCATCTCCATAATGAAAAAATTTAATAAAGGAATTTTCATGGGAAAATGTTGGAAAAACATGCGATCCTCGAATTGAAAAGAGCAATAATGAAAAATCTAGCTTTACCCCTAACGTCAGTTAATGAAGGTCTCCTGGGAAACGGAGCTAAACCACACAAATTTAGCGCATTCGAGGACTCGAGGGAAGAGTCGAGAGCTCGCTCCTTAACAGGTAAGGGCTCAATTACAGCTTTAGCTCGCCTCGTGCAGAGATGAAAGAACATCCCAAGGACCTCCTTAACGAACAAGTAAATGAACCAAACGTTCTATGATCTTCTGATTGAGCTAAAAGGGGAACTAAAAACTTTAGTTGTCTTCTATGTTCTATATACTATAGTTGTCTTCTATAGTTGTCTTCTCTAGTCTATAGTTCAATGCGCGAATTTAATGAGAATTTTTCGAAGGTAAGTAAACGACAAGATTAAGTTTTTTAAAAAAGCGCCACGTCTCTACAAGTAAATCTTAAATTAAATGTATAAATGCACGGTGTATCGGTTTCTTGTTAAATCAGAGGACTTAATTGATAAAACGAATGAATTTTTACAGAATTACATGAATTTTTTAGGGTTTTATTTAATTTAGTAAATACAAAATTAATATCATCAATAAAAAACTAGCGTTAAGTTTTTAGAGGTAAAATTTTGAACGAAATTGAAGTCTTCGCTACAAATTTGTGAGTCTTGGCCAGGAATAAATTTGCCCCAATCGACGACAAGAGCTGATGAAACGATGCCCATCAAAAAATGTTGAACTGAAGAAAAACCTGATCTCAATGGCAGCTACAAATCATCCTCGAAACATTTTGTTTTCAACTTATATAAAAGCTTTGATCGAGGTTAATTCAATCCAAGGGGGGTAGTGCATTTAGCTACGGTAATGCGGATTTTATGTACATCTTTCGCATGCCCTAGCTTCGATTGATTTAATCATCTTAAATACATTTATTCTTTAATCAATAAACCATTTCATAATAAGAAAAAAGGAAAGAGAGGCATCTATTAATGAAGGAAAGATTTACATGTTCAGGTTAATAGGGTAACATGGGGCAGCGAGCCCACTGCGGGTCACGGGCCCATAGCGGGTTTCTCGCTAAGTATGGCAGATATTGATCCGTGTTCTCTACCGCCGGTCGACAGTTTCACTGGGATGAAGTGTACGGATTTACGTTTTGCTAAGTGTTTGCGTTATTAAGTTTAACAAAACAAAGAACCACCTCGTATCAATTAAAACTTCGTCAAAATTTTAGTTTAAAAAAAGTGGGGGGCGCGCTGCCCCACGTTACCCTACGTTTCTATGACAAGCACAACAAACATATTCTTGGACGGCATATCTTACTTAGAGATGAAAAGACAAAAAACCTAGTGAATTCATTGCCCGAAAAAGCAAACAATTCATGGTAATCTTACGAAAGCATCTCGTAAATCACATTTGTAAATAATATTCAAACCCATTTTATTAAAATACAACAGATTCTTGGATAAAATATCTCTAGTTAACGGACGAAGTCTAAAAAACGTTCATAAATAGCCAATACAAATTCATTCCGTCGACTACGTACTCACCACGAAAATTTCGAGTTTCTAAAATTTCAAGCGTTTTTAAAAACTCCCTTGAGTCGAAGCAGGTTGTTTGCGAAGGGAAGTCGCGAGAAGCTTGTTTTCCTTTGGCCGTGCAAGATGGAGTCGAGCTGTCACTTTGAGTACAATTTATGGGGGTACACTGCTGATTCTCAGCGAGAGATTGCCTACTTTGCAGCATATTTTACGGCATCAAAGTGCCTACTTGACATGATTCGCCGTAATTGACGGCAAAGAGAACTTTAGCATCGGTAATTGAACGGCCCGATACTGAGTCGCTTATCTTAATGGAATGAGGCGGTATGTCACAAGCGCTTCAGGCTATGCGAGTCGGCGCTCCGTGATGGTGTGTAACGTACAACCCTCTTGGAAGTCTTATCATCACGCGCCGTGATGCAGTCCAAGTCTTATCTTCCCTGCATTTGAAATTAAGTATAAATTTAAAATTATTGCAAGCTTCATATACTTACTTTGAAATTTTCTAAATTATCTATTTAGAACATCAGTCTCACTTTCGCCACATGTCGTTAAACATTTAGACGAATAAATATGGAGAATCTATGTAACTCTTTAATCACTTTTCAAAATATTCGAGCATGACATTTGAGAACTACAGGCAATCTCAGCTTTCATGAATTTCTAACAAAATTAAATGAAATTAAACAACATTTAGTCAATGTAAAGGCGAGGGAGTAAAAGTTCAGGAAATCTGGAGGGACCTTAAATAGATTAGGAACGAAGCACGTAAACTCAAACGGATTACCGCGGCAGCCTTGCGCTGGCCGGTCGTGAGTTGCTGGAGTTGCTGTTATATAGCGTGCTTGAGCTGCTAGTCTTCAGTGATGTAACTGGGGTTATCCTTTTGAAATTTGAGGTAGCACGCTACCTGTTACTACACTATGAAATGCATACCGGTTTACAGGAGCTATTATTGCAGTTATGCTACTTATACAACTGTTTCTGCTACTGAAATATACTGCATTCTCCGTGGTGGTGCAGTAGTGCCTACAACTTCTGCGGTTTCTTTAGACCTAATAGAGGGATGAATCGTTCGTTCTTCGGTTGTTCCAGATGCGGCAAAAATATCAGTTCATTTTGGTCAGTTGCTGATTTAAGTTGTTTTGGGGATTATTTAAATGCTCGGTTCACTTTTCTGTTATCACGAGATCCATGGCAAATGTGAAATTAATTATTACTTCGAAGTTTGGTATCGAAATTGCGCCGCACGCGCTGCAACATAGCACAGTATTTTTTTAGTAGTCCCGAGGCAGTTTGACATCATATGCGTTCAAGCCTTAAGAAGTGTTCATTGAAATTTTACATATTTCAAGGTTAATAAAGGATATTAGACATTCAGTCCGTTTTCCATCGCACCCGAAGTGATTGAAGGAACTTAATTAACCTTTTGCGTAATAAGAAGAAGCAGCAGCAGCAGCAGCAGCAGCAGCAGCAGCTGTTAGTTGATGCAAAACTCTACGGTAAATTCAACTGACATTTAAATAACAATTCATAATGATACTTTTCTCGAAAAAATATTACGTTAAGCCTTCCTAGGTGAGTTCAAATCATTTTACATTTTATTTTAGTCAGCATTTAAATTTCACATAAGAAAGAGAAGTTTATTCGATAAGTTGCTTACTTATATATGTACGCATTTCAGATTATGATGATTGAATTTGATCACTACGAAACTATTACATCTAACAAAACTGCATTAAAAAAATCAAATCGCCTGACAAAAATTAAATGAAAATTTTCCAGAAAATTATTTAATAGAATTATGGGAAGGATATTATTTTATGATGTTTTGAATAAAATTATGGAAATCCAGAGTTAGCTCCAGTCCACAAAAGCCCTCAAGAATGCATTCAAAATACTTCAAACTTCCTCAGACAAAGTTATTTAACTTCAAAAGGCTTGAATTTTTATCGTTGATGGCTATTTTACATCGTTGATGGCTACTTTATCTCGTGGATTTTCATCGTTGTAACATTCACTTATATGCCTATCAAACATTGTTAATAAATTATTATTTACTCTTAAGGAGAAAGAAATTGAACATTTTGGCTTAATATATCCTCTCAATAACGTCACCGATACATAAAACTCATTTCTAACGTTAGGGTAAGCTGAAAAATAGTTACTCAAAATTAGGCGCGCTTCGCAAGAGACGAGCATCGAATTTGCCCAATAGCCCCCGGTTGAATTTGGTCTTAGGAACACAGCATTCAGCTCAGGTGAAAGTCGCTGCTTCGGTCGAGAGGTAATCCCGTGAAAGGTACGGCGGAAAGACTGGCAAAGCTGCTAAGAAGCTGGACCTCAGCCTGGTCTCCATTTGGCTTCGTTGACACGAGATCGAGAAAAGAAACTCTAGAAAAGACAAGCCTATAGCTGACTGACAAAACAAGTTGGTCTTTTCTGGGTGATGACTGCCTTAAAAGGAACACATTTGGCGTCTTTTATAGGAAGTTAAGCTAGATAAGATTTCAGCGACGTCTTTCCCATGGGTAAGAATGCACATTCAATTATTTTTCTCTATGCCTAACGTTAATATTTTTAGCTTGTCTCACTAGTTCAGTGTTATAACAACCTGAAACATAAAGAGCCTAACATCAAATAATAAACTGCAAGGATTAGTATACACCTTAACACTTTAGCTGTGTGAAGTGCTAGTTGCTACAACACGCGGACTCAAATCGATATTTTTCATCGATAGAGTCAAAGAATTTGGGGTATTTAAGTGTATATTCGAAATCTGGTATCGGAAACATATTTATCTTTCTAACGCCTATTCATTGTAACTACCGTATTGAGATATTACCGGTCTAATCGGTACATCAAATCAGGTATGAAATTCAAACTTTTTGATCGGAACTGCTGAGAACAAGCATGTTAGAAAAGAGTAAAAATTTTGAATGTTTTATTTTACCGTTTTTTTGCTCCATGTTTTTTACCCGGGAAAAATTCTAACTTGGTTAACCTGAAATGGTGCGGGAAAACCTGCTCTTTTTGAAAAAATAAGAAGCATTAATGGTAAGCGCACTTGGCATATTTTATCAGTTAAACATAAATACCAACCTTAAAAATATCTTCTTCACGGTGGTCAGCGTGAGCAGTGAGCTGTTAAAGACTCTGTTGATGCAGTGGATGAGCAGACGCAGGGTAATGTGTGAGCAGTGAGCTGTTAAAGACTCTGTTGATGCAGTGGATGAGCAGACGCAGGGTAATGTGTAAGCGTGATCAGTGAGCTGTTAAAGACTCTGTTGATGCAGAGGATGAGCAGACGCAGGGTAATGTGTGAGCGTGAGCAGTGAGCTGTTAAAGACTCTGTTGATGCAGAGAATGGGCAGACGCGGGGTAATGTAGTAGAGTCAATAAGGTTTGCTGGCAAACGTAACACGAGGAGCGCTACTTAAAACAGACTAGAGGAATTGCAACGAGTTTATCATTCTAAAAACACACACTTTGAAACACTTTCCTCCGAGTTTCACTAACCATCAAAGGTTTTAGAGATGACGAAAATAGTACAGAAAAGAATGTGTTAGTGAATGTTCAGCTCAATTTAACACCGGATTTACGATATTAGTGAAAAAATACTTTGCTCGATTGAAGACATTGAATTCTCTCCTGAAAGTGAAGTTTCCCACTCTTGAAATCTAATACAACTTAACACAGCGTTAATTTGGTTAAAATAATTTCAATTCACATTCATGAGAATTAAATGTAGTCAAGAAAAATTATATATGTAAACGTGTATAGAAAAAAGTAGACCTATAAATACAGAATAGGCTTTAAACGTAAGGAGTTACCTTTGTATCTGTGATGATTTTGCGTGGCGAGGTTTATTTAAATGACTTCTGCACCAACATTTATTCAAAAACGAAACAAAACGAAGGACGACAAAACTGGCAATCATTCCCAACTAGAATATGAGAACATTAAGTTGAATTAACCCGACTACAAGATAAACAGAGCACTGCAGGAGCGGAGGATAGGTAATAGGCTTCAACAAGAAAAGATCCCTAGAAAGAAATCAGTTTTCCAAATAAGGTCTTATACTAACACTAAATTCGTATATTTACACTTATCGCAAATGTTATTGCAGCAGAACATACAGAACAATTTACAATAGAACACATTAAAGCAATATCTTGTGTGCAGGATTCCCCCATTTAATAACCGAGCCACGGCCAGAGTACAGACTCTTCGTGAGGGATCACTGTCCGTGGTAGGACCGAGGCTCTTTAATGTCTTGCCAAAAGCGCTGAGAGGAGGGGAGTTTACTCTTGCAACATTCAAGAGACGACTGGACAAGTGGTTGAAAAAGATCCCAGACTGTCCAGTAATGGGAAGTCACCCTCAGCAAGTGACATGCAACAGCATCTTGCATCAGGTGGCCCAAAGGAGGGCAAATAGACGGAACATGTCCAACGTTACATCCGACGATGACTCGGAGACGGAGGACGACGAAGGCGGCGCATCAGCGTGACCGTGGACTACGACGTCCTAAACTCATCATACTGTCATAAGGTCAATATCTGAACCAAACCACAGCAGGTGCCGACGTTCACTGCACGAAACTTTGCAACGAAGCCCAAAGCAAAGTAGCATAACCACGCACGCTCTACGGGGTTTTCAAGTATTCTATTTACTGGTTAAATAGACTATACACAATGGTTCATTTTCTTGTTGTTTCTCGCTTTTCAGAAATACAGAATATTCATACAAATATTCCAATTAGATGCTGCAGGATCTAATGTAACCATAAATACAATGTAACCATAAAACTAATGTAACTAGAAATCCCGTGTAACTAGAAAACCGATGTAACCGAGCTTCCGAAGCGAAGCTCAAACTAGTTCAGTGAGGCAAGTTTGTTAAATAATGGGAGGAAATTCAAGCCGCAGCCTCCGATATAAAGGGCCTGAAGATGCTTCAGCTTTACAAAAGCCGCTACAAAATTTCAAACTTAGGATGAAATTTGATAACAGGTGAGGCGTTCGAGTTTGCATGAACTTGTTTAGGCGTATGATAAGAATAAAGAATTCCTGCACCTTGTTACAATGGTGCATCTTTACCCAGCTTCGTAATTATATAAATATACCCTCGTTGTGAGGGGAGGTAATATGCCGGCAAGCGCACGTGTTTGGGTTCCCTCACCTGCAGAGGGTTCACGTGATGGTCGGCACAGACAATCATGCGTGCAGACGTCGTTGAAAAATTATAAATCATTGCAGTGTAGGAAATAGAAGGAGCAGAGCAGAGATAACCCAATACATCAGATTTTAAATTGCGTGAAAAAGTTTGCAACGCAACTCGCTGGCTAATTGGTAATTGGTAAATTAGAAGATGCCCAAATACGCTCCGGTAATTACATATGATCTAATCATGGCTTCCTCCAATCGTTGCACAAAGAAGCCACGAAAGCAGACAAAATAACAATACGATTTTTACGCCAGACCGGTACGTGAGATTCTGTGGAGATTTGAAACGTAATACGATGGTTAAGAATTGCAGCAAGTCAGCCAGACAAAAAGCTAAAGGTCTGTTGACGTAATATTAAAAGCAATTCAAAGTCTTGCCATTTTCGCAGGTGGGCTATAAGACAATACACCTGACGAAAACATGAGACTGTCGAGTACAGTTTAGTGGGCAAGATATCACGAGGTATGAACATAATTGCATTGTACACAATGGAAATATTCTAAATTGAAATAGCACATGCTGCTGACACATCTGTTGGCAACAAAACGCGTCTGTGGCACGAGGGATTGCAACCAGAATGAAAGTTTCGTAATAATGCATATCAAAGAGACTGTAATAAAAATAATACCCGTGAGCAAGATCGAATTTGGGGCAGTGAGTGCGGCAGCTTGACAGAAGCAACTGAGCGCTATAAGCTTTGCCTGATTAGCGCAGCTAATTAACTTTACGTTCAGGAGAATTAGTTAGAGTGATGCATACAAGGCATGGGGAGATTTACTGGGTGATTATAATAGAAATGCACCCCAGGTAGCCAACATATACGAGACGTACATCATTATCAATGAAAGTAAGTATATATATGGGGTTCCAACAAACCATTCCACTGATGTAACACTGGGAGAAAATTTTACGCTGGCTACTACGACAAGGACCGTGAATTATTGAGAGCATTACATTATGCATTATTATGATGTTGCACCATCATAATAATGGTGTTCTATAGACGATGGAGAAGTGAAGCGACATATTAGATTTCCCTGTTTGCTTAGATGGATTGGCGATCATGAAAATGAATCAAATCAATCAAGCATGAAATTTTCCCGTGCTAGCTGATTCTTGCAAGATCTATTTGTTTGCGCAAGGTGAGATCAAACAGATTATTTTTAAACATTAAAAAATGATATATTTAATAAGCAGATGGGCTTAAATTATTGAACCGCTACGATCGTATAAAATATAGAAAATTTTGAAACTTGTTACAGTGCACTCAGTTGAGGTAGGCCTGGCAGTTAGATGTTATTATGCCAATACCAGTGCATTTATTATTGATGTTAAACGGCATAGCGATTTTTTGATTGATATATAGTATTGAAATTTCAGACTTATAGTTGAATTGTAAAATGATTATTCACAAAATCGACCTCTTAAGTTATAACGTCTATGCAGAACGAGAAACTGTTAGTTAATCGAAAATAGTATATTGATTGTTTCACTTTCCAAGCAAAACTAACATAAGGTGAGAGCTCGAGCAAGGTAGCACTAGCGTCGGGTTTTGACATCATTTCATTGTTGTCTTAAATCATAACAGGCATTGAATGTACAAAAGGCTTTCATTAAAAAATCGCATTTTCAAGTATATCATCTTATGATTCCGCATTAAGTGATGTATTATGTAGAACAATGCCGCGTACAAACATCTTATATGCATCATAGGATGTATAAATAACTTCACCGGCAATATGTACAGCAATCTCTGAGCACAACATGAAAATAACAGTCAAAGAGACGACAGCTTCAACATCAGGCAGCTTTGCAGAATCATTAACGAGGAACACTACCGAGTAGCTGGATAGTGGATATCCCCTGGATAGTGGATATCCCTGAAGCTCTGCGTGGACTGGATAGTGGATATCCCTGAAGCTCTGCGTGAACTGGATAGTGGATATCCCTGAAGCTCTGCGTGGACTGGATAGTGGATATCCCTGAAGCTCTGCGTGGATATCGGAGGATAGTGGATATCCCTGAAGCTCTGCGTGGATATCGGAGGATAGTGGATATCCCTGAAGCTCTGCGTGGATATCGGAAACAGTTCGGTGAACTGCGGTGCCGATGTCCGATACTCACTCCCACGCAGTCGCTGACCTCGCGATGAGCCATGCATAAATTATATAACTCCAAACTTAGTGAACATCGGTTACGTAATTTCCTCAATTTTGTTTTAAATTAAGTAAAGGAAACTTCACAATGTTATTTTTATTTTCTCATAATTTTCAAGTTTCTTAAATGCGAAAGAAAATTGTTGGTTTCAATCACACAAGAAAAATATCATTAAACTTTGAACGCTGTTTTAGTGTCCGGTGGAGTGCCAACATAAGCGAATTTCTTCACTGAATATTTACTCAGCGATAAGAAAACAACAAGGGAAGCAAAGCAATAAAAAACTTAGGAACGTAAAATAACATAGCGTGATGGGAAAAGCTCAAAATACTGTTTTAGTGAATCAGAAAAGTGCAAGTTCTGCAGGCAACAATAAAATGACGTTAACTGTCCATGACGCAAGCAGCCCTGAAATAGAAATTTAGGAAACAAGTTAATCATCAATTTCAATACTAAATTCGAGCTAGAAATATCAAGTAAAATATAAAGTTTGTGTTCAAACTTGTGTAACTCAAAAACGGCTGAATGGATTTTCCTGAAACAAGTTTTAATCGATGGCCTAGTAAAAGTTCTTCAAAATGAGAGTAGTGTCATGTCCGAAAAAAAATTATATAGAAGCATTTTTTCCTTCAAAATTTCTTTATCAGTAGTAAGGATGCATAACAGCACACCAACCACGGTGAATTATTATTCAAATGAACATTTTCAGAGAGAATGCGAGTCAGGCGCACTATGTTAAAATTTTAAGGAAATTTAACATTGAGTAATGAATTGCGTGGATGCCTCGCGTAAAGAGTTATTTGGCTGCATGGATGCATTTGAGAAATAAATTAAAGTTTCAGCTCAATTGGACAGTAAAATTTCATTCATGATTTAATTAGAGTTCAAAATAATTATCTCTATTGAAGATCTTGCTTATATTACCTTACTGAATTTGAAAACCAATGGCGAAACATAAACATACGTCACTTTGTGTTACTATGAAAATATAAAAAAAATTCAATAATCCTGGGACGCTCGGGAACAAATAAAAAGACAATGAAGATATGACCAGCATTCTGTTGACGATTCTAATGCTTAATTTTTTTTACTTTATTAAAGTCCGCGCTCCCGTAAAAACCTCTCAACTTGCCAGCCAGTTTTGATGGCCCATTCAGACTCGATAGCGGCATTCAAAAGCAAAAATAAGAATTCTCTCACTAGCCTTTTATGCCACTTGCATTCTGATGAATTCTTCGTATAAAAAAATGAAGCCAACGCTCAACACAATGAAAGATTTGAAATTAAGTCGCGAGTCTCGTTTCCGGGTTTTTGCCCCCGGCATCAGCATGAATAATGATGGACGTTGGCCGAGAAAGCCAATAACTGCAGTTTTTCAGACCGGCAGTTTTCAGCAAAGCTGGAGAGTCTTATCGAACGGAAAAGGATATCGATAGCATTCCAGGGCCCTTAAAAAACCGCCATTGAACCTTAGTAACCCATTGGTCGGCATCAAATTTGATTGAACATTTCGAGCATTCCAGGAGCAATAATAATGAGGAAAAACCATCGGGAGTATTGCATTTGCCTCGATACAAGCATATTCCACGTATGAATTCATTATACCTTGAACAGAAAACAATATTGAGTCCAATTTACACAGTAAGGCGCAAAATAGATAGTACTATTGGTATAAATATTGGTCTTTTGCCAACAAGCTCATTCCGATCCGAGGAAACATTGAGACAAATAATACAAGCCCCCTTGTTGTGTAATTTGATTATTTTAGGGCGAATATGAAGCAACGCAAATAATAACTCCCAGTGTATGAGTTCAATCAAAACACGTCCCTCAAAAACTCAACATAGCCAGAGAAAAGGCACGGGCATTGAATTAATTAATTAACTTATTATGAGATGAATCCCAAAGAGTTTTTGATGAGAGTTTTAAGGACTTATAAAGTGAGAAGATTTAAGTGATTAAATATTTCTCTGCAATGTGGAGTACGGAAGATGAAGGACGAGATCCGGTGCATTTATTGAATCATTTTGGAAGAGGATGTGGTAGAAAAATTAATTAAATTGAACATGGGAATTATATTGTTAAAAAAAACGGTTCTCTGGAAAATATAGTGAATTAAACACCCCGAAAACTAAGTAATAAATGCACGGGAGCACAGTGCTGTCAAGCTGCCGACATTTAGGAGGTGTCTGCTAGAGACATCCGAAGAATTAGGTTCACCAAAGGCGAGATCATCCATTAGGCTGGGAAGAAACGACCATTAGCGACCGCATAATATGTCACGCCATCGACCTTCTGGGCTCTGGCGGCTTTGACATTCCTACTCCAATTCTTTCTTTGTAATACTAATGCTAATAACATTTGATAAATCAAACTAAAGTTAACCTTGAAAATAAAAGTTCTGTTATAAAATAGGAGTTGACGAGATGTCTTAATGAGTTCCCAGTTACAGTATAAACTGATACAACAAGTGCGGATTTCTCCCACATATAATATTTATGAAATAAGCTGGTACATGACCTGGTATAAACTGGTATGAAATAAACTGGTACAGTTGAATCCATTATTCAACATTGGGTTACGCGTTCTTTTGGAGGAATGAACAAGTCCAGCAAAGTTTATCTGCATTGTCAATATTGGAAACAAAAAATCAGAGTGGTATTTGCGATTTTTCCGCAATCTCCTTGTGTGTGTATGAAAGAAATAGTGCATGAAATATAGAATGCAAATGATAATCGCATTTGATTAAACAATAATGTTCTACAAAGCCCTCCCTGGTTAGCAATATTATGCACTTTTGCACTTCAAGACCTCATTAATAAACAAATTGCGGCTAGTGAGAGGGAATGTTTTCTGTTCCTTTGATGATTTGATGAAGCTATCGTGGAGTGAATAAAAACTGAAGTGAAGCAAACAAGACACAATAGAGATTAGGGTGAAGTTAAAATGAAGCAGGAAAGATTACAGTGAACCTAGCGTGAAGCAATAAAGACTAGAGGAAAGCTATCGTTAAGCAATTAAGACTAGAGTGAAGTTAACGTTAAGCAATTATGACTGGAGTGAAGCTATCGTTAAACAATTATGACTGGAGTGAAGCTATCGTTAAGCAATTATGACTTGAGTGAAGCTATTGTTAAGCAATTATGACTCGAGTGAAGCTATTGTTAAGCAATTATGACTAGAGTGAAGCTATATTGAAGCAATTAAGACTAGAGTGAAGCTAACGTTAAGCAATTACGACTGGATTGAAGCTATCGTGAAGCAATTATGACTAGAGTGAAGCTATCGTTAAGCAATTAAGACCAGAGGGAAGCTATCGTGAAGCAATCAAGACTAGACTGAAACTATCGTGAAGCAATTAAGACTAGACTGAAACTGTCGTGAAGCAATTACGACTAGAGTGAAGCTATCGTGAACAAATGAATACTATAGTGAAGCTATCGTGAAGCAATTAAAACTAGACTGAAACTATCGTGAAGCAATTAAGACTAGAGTGAAGCTATCGTGAAGCAATTAAGACTAGAGTGAAGCTATCGTGAAGCAATTAAGACTAGAGTGAAGCTATCGTGAAGCAATTAAGACTAGACTGAAACTATCGTGAAGCAATTAAGACTAGAGTGAAGCTATCGTGAAGCAATTAAGACTAGAGTGAAGCTATCGTGAAGCAATTAAGACTAGAGTGAAGCTATCGTGAAGCAATTAAGACTAGACTGAAGCTATCGTGAAGCAATTAAGACTAGACTGAAGCTATCGTGAAGCAATTAAGACTAGAATGAAGCTATCGTGAAGCAATTACGACTAGAATGAAGCTATAGTGAAGCAATTAACCCTATCATGATGAGCAGTCATTTGCAAGGCGACCGTCGCAAGTTGACGGACGGGTTACAACTTCCCAATAATTGGGGCGACGAGATGCAGTATAGAGCGAGCCTGCTGATCAGACGTGGTCGTCTTAAAATGCCATATTTATATTGGTTATAATCGATTCATAAGTGAAACATTGCTTCGACTAATTTTTAAAATATCAAGAAATAAATTTTGATAATTTGCCATCCGGCTTTGAGATTCCAAATGTGATACGAATAGAAGACACATCATTTCAAAACAAAATGATAGCAAAGACGATATCATAAGTTTCAGCTCCGAGTACGTAGGCGGGAGCGTTAAACATGAACAACAAAGATCGAGTAGATAATTTGATCCAAGTATTGCGTAATCCAGGATAATTTGTTAGCGAATACGAAATTACGACGGGACGATGGCTTTGTCCACGGTATGAACCATTTTCAAAGAAATACAAGATTTAATTCTATCAATTATTTATACTTCACATTAAGCTAACGCAAAATATCGCATGGCCTTAGAGCAAATGAAATAAAAAAAAACTCTGAGTAATTCGTTATGAACTAATTGAGCGCTTCCTGAAGTGAAGCCTTGCTGCAGCCTACAAGGATAATTTCAACAGAGTCTATTTAGCGCGTCCTCAGAGCGGTCGTTGTAACGAAGAGGCAATTTTTCTCGCCGACGAATGGCAGTCAGTTAATGACAGCTCTTTCGCTCGGCTCAACTCAAAATTGGACAAAACACCCACGAGACGACAAGAAAAAGTCCACGCTTTTTCAGGCATGCTGGCGCTCCTCAGAGAGTTATTAGAAGCCAGCAAGAACCCACCAAAAATTTGAGTGACTTTCAGAGCGATCATCTACCCAAACACAGACATTTGCTTGGTCCTTGAAATCGATCCCAACGATTCCAAAAACCATGTAATTCCTTGCAACAACTAAAAAACAACTCTCTGACATTTCATTTTTCCGTAAAAAATAAAGGAAAAAATGTGTGACTGCTAAAAAGAAAAATAAATATTTTTGATGATTCATTGACTTCATGGATAATTTGTGATAAAACCAATATCCGTGCAGTTAAATTCAGCCAAAAGGGACCTCGTAATTAACCTTTAGATTTAAAACATGTAAGGAAACCTAAGAGCACTTAAATACGTATGAGGTCGCAATCGTTATTATTATGGGTGTTAGCGATTTATTAATAAAACAATTCATATTCAATATTTCTTAATCAAAAGAATCCACGTTTCAATCCCACGCAATCGCATTTCAGGAGTAATTTATTTAGAATTTCCAGATTACTCTCTTGTCCGAAAGAAGCCTCTAAAGTTACAGATAAATTAACCGAAAGCTTAACTATCCACATACAGCTATAATTGGCACAGAAATATAAATATTTCTCTGAACAGAGAATCAATTCGATGCGATGGAAGCACAAAAAATAAGAGAAATTACAACAAACACAAATTTCCAGTGCAACATGATTTAAAAAAAAATCGTATCAATGCGCGAATGAAAGGAATAACACTCGTGAATTTAACCCTGGACAGGCGTAGACAATTAACCAGAGTGACGATGAATTATCCGTCGATAATGCTCAAAATGAGTAATCAACAGGAAATAACTATATTTACTAACATTTATCGATGATACGTTGCCGCTCATTGGACACCCACGGGTCGGGATATGAGAGTTCTGCGCAGAGAGGAGTGCAGTAGCGCGCGTATATTGTAGACTGTTAATTGCGTTCAGCTTAATTTATAGTTGCAGCTTCGACGCTTCATTTCAATTAAGAGCTCAGTTGACAGGCAGAATTGAGGTCATTATGAGCTCCTCCCGACGCGTTTATTGCCTGTATGGCCGAAATTTAGGAACGCGCCCCGAATCCCATTTTTTATAGAAAAATTCTAAAAGGGAAACGCAGAGAACGATTCGAAGAAATTGCGAAAAACGATCAATGGAATCACGCACAATCGGAGTCAACAGAAGCATTTTCAAAAAGTTTTTCGCATAATTTGCAGCATTTCTTTCCTATACAGATGAAACCTATAATAAGAGGAATAAATGCCACAATCATTTGTCAGTATGATATATATTTTACGAAACTCATCGTAATATGTTGAAACTTTTTAACCTTATAGAAATTGCTTTTCGGTAAAGAAAAATTTCGTCCGATAGTTCAATTTCTTTAAGATTTTATATGTACTGCTTTTCTATGCCAGGTCTTAATTTGAACAACAGTGAGCCTGAACTAAGTAAACTAGAACAACCCCATAGAGAAGTTTGAGATGCTTTGAACGAGGGAAACACTCGGACTGCACCGCACATACTAACATCATTGATTAACATCCAGCATCATTGATTCAATATCCGTTGGCACCATAATTTCTTTCGTCCAAACTATTGCATGATTATTGCACTGCTGCGAATATAGAATTGAATCATTATAAAACCGTTCATGAATAAAGTTAATGAAAAACTAATGGATACATTCCTAAATTTTAAGCAGCATTTTGAAAGCGTAGAACCTATATTATGGCTGATCAACAGCAGATATATTAAACAATTTATTCATTTACCAAAATTTATTGAATATAAATCTACCCTAAATCACAAAGAAACGATACATTTATCAGTTTAGTTCATTTCTAAGAAGAGATCCAATAAAAAATTATATTAACGCAGATATTATCGAATTTTTTCGGGTAAGAGATCAAATTGTGCAATATCCTAGGGATTTCCAGCCCAGAAATACGTAGCGTCGTCTAGCGTTTCTCTGTTAAAACTTTTAAGAGAGGTCGGCAGAGTGCACCTCCAAATACGCTATGCAATAAAACCCACGTTCTGAAGGAAGGAAAGCCTTCGCTGCAGGATATTGCAGATATTAAGAACTCAATTTTTCAGCGCAAGTTGTTCGGCAATAGATACAGGAGAACTTCAGAGTTGATCTCAGCAGAACGCACTTGCAAGGCTTCATTCGAAACCTGAGGCGTTTGGTGCAAAGATAGGATTTATTTGCATCGCGAATATCGCAGCGAATATTGGACGAGTTGTGAAAACAACCAATTTGAAGCGGGTGCCTTTTATGGAACGTGTAGGGTAAAGCAAGAAACAATTGACCGTAATTGAGGAGAAGTAACGGTCGACAACAATTGTTAACCATGAATCAGATGGTGATTTAAATATTTTGAAGTGCTTAAGACACTTCTCTAATTAATATAAAATTATCAATTAATTCAATGAATTGCATCAATAATGAAAATTTCATGTTAGCATCTGAAAAATATTACTCAATGAACTGATCACTCTCAGGGCGATCATTGAATTTAACGTTGCCACCTTTCGCTAAAAATTATCCAACGTCCTTAGGGATACTTATTCATTTAAAACAAATACAATTAGCATAACCCGAATTTATGTAAACATCATGAAGGCAGCGAACATTTGTATTGCAAAGCTCGTATAGCCACCCAAACCGGGACCAAACAACAGTATCCATCGGACAATTGCGCGCTGCCTCACAAGATGAACGGTGCAAATGTAGCCTCCATCTTCAGTGCATTAGCGCAATGAAGGGATAATCAAGACCGTATAATTATCGGCCTATAGCATAGCTAGAAACGGCAGCAATTCAAGCCTATGGCATTTCTATTGAGCTAAATGATGTGATCAAAGTCTTGATAAAAAAAGAAAAACACCAAGATTCTCGCCATTAATTTAAAATTGATTAAAGTTCAGCTTCAGACACAATTGGTTTTCCATTGGATTATGTTTTATTTGCATGCTTATTTGTAGTCTGTATCACTGATCGAGTTCTCCCGATAGTGACGCACGGAATCGTGCCCTAACGTATAAAAAGCTCTTGAAATCTGTCTAACATTCCCACCTAAGGCTGTCTTCCATCAAGAGGCGAGAGATTTGAAGAACAATAAATTCGCATTCCCTATAATGTCCAAAAATTAAGCCGTGGATTTTTTGTTGTTCTCCAATGCGTAATTTAATTATTTCTCCGAGGTTGATACTTCTAAAAACACCAGATAAATTTAGTTCATCTATCGGTTACACACAGAAACTACGGCACGCGGGTCCCATTAGTTACCTAATCTGAATAATTTTCCAGTTTACTGGACCTAAATAAATCATTATTTTATTTAAAAATCAAAATAATAGATCGCGCAGGTTTTTCTTGGCTCTTGCTGATATCTCCCGTTAATATCTTCGTTATTCTATTGCTCGCTCGTTGATAATGAGCAGCTGACACCAGCTCGCAGCGGCTAATGAGGCTCACGGTTATTGCCATCAACATTTCCAATGTGAATAGAACATTTGTTATCGCAATAGTTTTCAAAACTGTACGCAATATCTGCTGCATTTGTTTTAAGTGATTTATTTGTCATTGGTTACTTACTTTATAAAAAAATAAATATGATGAATGTACACAAGACATCTGCAAGGTAACATCAACAATCACTCAGTACGCATACGTATAAGAATATGTTTTTTGTAAGCCTTGGAAATTTGATTGCTAGAACTCGGGCACCCGAGGCGACAAGCATACACACACTGCAATTGACTCGATTATGAGCTGCATAAATTTACAATGAATTCAAAATTCTTACTTGTAATCTATGAATAATTAATTTCATAAAGCTGACTCTGTCGCATTAGTCTCTTTCTGATAACAACTTGGTATCAACTAGTAAACACTAATATAAAGAAGATCCACAGTTTGGCTATCAAACACATCTGCTCATAGGAAAACGCGCGATTTTTGCTTTTATCTGCTCCAAAAAAGAGGTATCACTAAAGAGATGAATTTAGATCAAACTAGGATTCCTACAAATTGTAGATGTTTGGATCCAAACTCTTCTGAACCGCCATATCGGAGCGCTCAAAATATTTCCTTCAAAGAAATGTATGTTGTATTGTTTGCGCTTACAACTTGCATAAAATTTTTCAAGTTATAACCACAGATCCGGTTGTAGCTTTTGAATTGTTGCTTATTACTCAAAAAACAATCGCAAACTACAACCAAACTACGCGGAACAGAAGCTACACACACAGACACATCCCATTCATTTTGTATCTATCGTTATAACAGAAAGCTTAACCATTTAGGAGCATGATTAATCCACCGTGTACACTGTTATTTCTACCAGTATAAAGAAATATTCTAGCGGAAAAAAGTTAGGCTATGTTAGCCCGAGTTTCTCAGCGTTGGGCGGCTACTGTACCAGGAGCGCCCAAGGCAGCGCGCTACTATAACGAACTTAGCGGCCTAATTAACTGCAGGCATAAAAAGTGACGCCCCGGGCAAAATTATGGTCGGAAGAGGCGAGAAACCATGAAACAATTTTAATTTACACACAAGCTTGAAATTTTAACGTGTGTTGAAATAACCTCGAACCTTAATCCTTGAAGTAAGAATACAAGCGGGACCTTGAAAACTTTAGTTGGTCGCGGGTTTTGCAACGGGGATTACAGTTATGGAGTTCGTAGAGCGTGATATAATTGAAACGGAACAAATTTTTGTTCAAACAAAATATAAGGTGAAAATAATTAGAAAATTACTAAAAGAATATATTTACCATCTCTGAAAATGTATGGAAAGAAAAATCGAGAATGGATCAATAATCTAAGTATGAATGAGGTTAAATATGAATATTTGAGTTTAAGAAACGTCACTTTTTTTGTTTTTAGTTCTATGCAAAGTATAGTATAGTGGCACGCTGTGGTTTCAGGTTAATTAAGAAACCGTAACGGCCTTCAGTAGATAAATTTGCAGAGGCACCTGGATCTTCCAGTAAAGTTTCGTGTTTTGAGCAATTTTTCCGGAGACTTCACGGAACAAATAATTAGGGACAAAAATTTTTACAAATTTAATAGACCAATAATTGCAGGAATAACCGTTTAACAGTAACCGTTCAATGAATTTTCTGGAGCTTCGCAGGGTAATCGAAATTTGAAAAAATTGCCAGATCATTTACCAATGCTGTCACTAAATTACCATTATCATTACCACAGTTCACATTTACTTTTTGCTGTCTCCAAAAAATAAGGTTCTGGAAATGTGCAGCGCGCGAAATCCCTGAGGAAGCATCCTCGCGATAAAACCATTCGGTGACGTGCCTCGAAAATAAGTGACCTTAGATCAAACTTAGGGACCGTTTCCTTTGTGTAGCTATGCACAGACGTCCACTTTAATGCCAAAAAAGCCGATAAAGGCGAAAAATGGCCTATAGGCTGACACAAGCAAGATGAAGCGCTGCGCCGGCCCCCACAACGCCAATACACCAGACGCCAGAGCGCAGTTCTTGTAAAGAATTAAATAGCAGCATAGAGAGACGAATTCGATCGTAAATCCGTTGACGGTAACTTAAATTAGAGTCTTTAAACTAAATTAGATTTAAATCCCCTATACTAACTTTAAAAGAAGTTTAGTGAGTAGAATTCGATCTTAAATCTCTTGACTATAGATATTTTAAAGGGAGCCTAGAGAGACAAATTCGATCGTAAATCCCTTGACGGTAACTAAAATTAGAGTCTTTGAACCAACTTTGATTTAAATTCCTTACACTAACTTTAATATGAGTCTAGAGAGTTAAATTCGATCTTAAATCTCTTGACAATAGATATTTTAAAAGCAGCCTAGAGAGACGAATTCGATCGTAAATCCCTTAACGGTAACTTAAATTAGAGTCTTTAAACTAAATTAGATTTAAATCCCCTACACTAACTTTAATATAAGTCTAGTGAGTAGAATTCGATCTTAAATCTCTTGACAATAGATATTTTAAAAGCAGCCTAGAGAGACGAATTCGATCGTAAATCCCTTGACGGTAACTAAAATTAGAGTCTTTGAACCAAATTTGATTTAAATTCTTTACACTAACTTTAATATAAGTCCAGTGAGTGGAATTCGATCTTAAATCTCTTGACAGTAGGTATCTTGAATAGTAGCCTAGAGAGACTAATTCGATCGTAAATCCCTTGACGGTAACTAAAACACCAGCAAAAAAATTGTTAGTCTGTTTATTTAACATTCACATGCCATTTCAGAAAATAGCTGGTGCAACAAATATCAATCTATATTGAATAAAGGACGACTTTGTTTGGGGAGTAAATATGTTGTACAGATTTTTCACCTAGGTTTTTATGAATAGTTTCCAGTTACGCAAATGCCTTTGTAAGGTTAGCAGTTTCCCTATAACTGAGCAGGTATTTTGTAAATTAGAAGTAGAAGTAAAGAACTAAAGCGGTTCAAGTAAACTTCAATACGAGAATGTCCATCGTTCACACTTCAACGCAATCGAAGGCAGAATGCAATTTATTATTTATATAATTTATTCCAACACGTAAAATGATTGCCAATGAACACGCGTTGACCGTACTATTTGTCAGGAAATCTGTTCGAGCATCAATTAAGAGATCAAAGCATGAATAAAATATTATTAGTTATTTAATTCCCTAGTAGCAACTGCACGATAGCAAATAATTCTTAATAATTAAACTCCGAAATTGATCTGGCGAGCAGCCCGGCCTGCACATGCAAGTGCAATGCGATGGCGCCACATGTGCCCGCTTGTGTGAAAACAAACTGTCATAAGCAGAAAGATCTCACGGGATGCTTTTCAATTCAAACAATGAAACAAAATTCTAACACATATGAAGCTAGGTATAAATATCGATGACTTTTCTTCTATATTATAAATATTTACTTATAGTTACTTTCAATTTAAAGTAATAGTAGCAAAAATCATCTAACTCTAAAAACTGAGCATTTGTTGCGTATTGCATAGCTTGAAATACTCCAGAAGACCGAGTATTTGAATTGAGTATTAAATGACAGTAACTTTAATTTTCCCGCAGCTGAAATTTGTCAAAATGATATTAAGTATTAATATTATATGATAGATGACCGAATAAAGTCGCTCAATTGATATAACTGAAATATCTAAATTTCTGGTGATTAATTATAACAACTAATTTGTGATAACATCAGCCTTTATCAATTAGAAAGCTGACTGCGGGTGTGGACGTCATATATAACATCAAATTCTTGTACAACCCTACAAGGCGACAAGACAGATTCTTCATCACAATTGCAAAGGAAGGAATTGTGTCGCCTCCAACAATTTTGCGACGCGAGCTAAAAACGCGCGGCTCGTGATGCAGTTTGTTGCTGCCATCGAGGAGGGCGAATTATAACGGAGATTTGTTCTGTGGAGCGGCCGTCCTCAATTTTAATTAGGTATACGAATTAAATAATAAACTCGTGAACAGTTTTCAACTTGTTTTCAGTTCAACTTGTTTTTTATCATTAAATAATTATCGTCAGCCGAGCAGCGTGTGCTTCTCAAGATAGAATATATAAGAACTTGCAAATTTTCCAGCTTTCTTCTTTTACATTAGGTATTTCTGGCGCATCCAGTTGGAAGCATCAGGCAGGTTGTATGCGTCATGATATTGAAACCAGTCAAACGTAAATATTCATAGGCTGACACCATAATTACGTCATTTGATAGTTATATGTGTAAAAATTATTAATAGATTGATTGTAATAATATTAATAATTATAGGAGGTAACAGTAATATGTTGCTTTCAGTAGGGTAAAAAATGAATTCCGAATTAGTGACGTTTAACCAACTGTATTTCCTGAATTTTTGATGAGTTCTGAAAATATTCATGAAACAGCTTTTCGGTGAAAATGATATATGGAACTAAACTTTCATCCATCGAAGCTAATATTTTTTACTGCGATCAAGTTAATGAGAGAATTCATTATAACTAGGTTCAACTTAATGAGTGAATTTATTAAGACATTTAATTCGTATTGCTTCGAAAGAAATTCCTATTCTCTTCATTTTTTGCAGTTTCTACGATTAAAAACAACAACGAACAGTTACAGTCTTAAAGTATATGAAGAAATCAGACATTTGATGAAAGTGGTGAAAATAATTATTAATAAAAATAATTATTATTAATAAAATAATTAATAAATATTGATACAATAATTAAGCATCAATCAGAACGAACAAGATTAATTCGCCCGACGCCAGTATTACATCAAATCAACTGCAAAAATACTGCAAGTTCCACTTCGAAATCTGTGACCGAAAATTGTCAGAGTGTCTATCATTTTTTTATAAGTTTTTTTTTATCGTATATCTATCGGCGTTGAATCTAACAATGATGGATGAGAGGCTAGAAGATTTCATCAGAGTCTGTCACTAGAGACCCATCCATCATGGCATTATCTTTGGCTCGTCATTTCCTCGACGAACTCAGGAGATGAGCTACTGTATAGATCTCCGTATAGCTACACAATCCAGAAAGATAGAAATAAACAAACCTGCACACAACCATTCGTAATACGCCTGCACTGGTAAGAGAATGAACTTGTGAAAAGAAAACACTAACAAATATCTGAATTACAGAAACCATCGAAACGTTCTGTGTTCAGAGCAGAATGGGTAGAGTGGTTCGTGGAAAATTATATCGTAATAATTAAACTACCCAATAGGCAATTTATCATACATACATGAAACAAAACGCATTACATTAATTACACTATACCCAACTCGTATTGTCCCAAGAATGACACCCTAAGAGCCAACTCAGGTTCAACTGTAAGATCATAATTTAACTAGGTCATTATTATATTACTTAATTTTTATGTTTTTTTGAGAGGGTTAAAACAGCTGCAAATTAACCAAACCGAATATTGCAAGTGGTCATGTGGCCAATACTAGCGGCACCGTCAAATCACTTTTCCTCCACTTGTATATTTAGTTTGCTCATCGCAGTTTCACAATCGCAAGTTAATCAACAATATAACGAATATATTTCTGTATCTTCAGCAAAGAGTTTTCGCGAAAAGCTCCGTCATCAATTCCAAAATTTGAAAAGATTGAATGAATGATTGATTATTATTTAATATATCTGTATTTTAAGTTTTTTGAACTGATGATTTGGCAGTCTTTGAAACAATTTCGATTGGCAGAACTTAATTTGTAATTAACGCGGTGCCTCGATAATTCATTCGGGCAAGAGCTCAATGAAATTTCACGAACTACCTGTTACCTGTTACTTTAAAAAAGTTAGCCTCCACGATCAATTTTCCTTTAGCTGATCTAAGATCAAAATCGGAAGTACAAGTACGAGTAGCCTATGCGTACATTAAATGATTTTAAGTGCAAAAGTATCACAATTATGCGTTCAACTTTCCTCTCAAGCTCCTCATTTTGGGTTAAGCCCCAAGGATACATAGGCTTGAATTTGTAGATTACACTGATTGAATCGCTGCATTTCGCGTCATCTCATGTTATTTAACGATATTAACCTATAAGACACTCAATTCTAATTAGATATACGAAGTAAATAGTAGAACTCGCGAACAGTTTTCCTTTTTTTTATCATTAAATAATTGTCTCCAGCCGAACAGCGTGTGCCGCTTAAGAAAGAATATAAAAGAACTTGCAGATTTTCCAGATTTATTCTTTTATATTAAGGTATTTCTGGCGCATGCGGCAGCAGGTTACACGTGTCTCTTTACTCAGGGGAACAACCTAAAATAAAAGTAACCCGTAAAAAGTTATATTCTACCCTCGACGGAATAGAAATGCGTCCTGACAACAGCACCCGCCCTTCGGCAACCTGCTTATTTTGCGGCCGTTTCTTCTTTGTTCATAAATAGAAGCATTGGGCAAGTCTGTTATTTATTCATAAGTACTATGTACACTATGGACGAGACCCAAAAAACTATGTTTTTTAGGTCACCCTGTACTATGGGCCGGACGGCAAACGTATCACGGATACTCACACGAGACTTGAAGAAAGGCACGTGGTATATATGACGAGGAATCCAGGATCGTCTATCAGAAACATTTGGACTCAGCGAACCACTCACCTGAAAGGAAAAGAAGGACAGATCGTTAAAATAGTAGGATTGTGAATTGCAGCTAAAAATAAGGTAACATGTTAGTAATTACAATCAAACACGAGTGTGATAAACATCACGAGCGCTATTAATCCAGTCAAGAGAGACCATCGCATCGGTTGTATTTCTTAAAACGCAACTGCCACTTTGCATATCAATTGATCTTCAAACAAGGCATAGTAATTTATATTCGCATGTAACATTCAAACATATTATTGAATATTAAATGAACAAGAAACAAATGTATCAGGACAGGTCCACGTGCCAAAATATCTATACTAGAGACGCACAATTCATATTAATTACTCCATACAAACGTTATTTATTAAGTAGTCATCTTGTTCGCTTGTTGACACTCGCTCGTAACAAACGCCCTTGATTTCTATTCAACTCAATCCCTTAATGATGGCACAGAGAAGCGATGATGCTTAAATTGCAATGGTCTCCATATAGTATCACCTCGGAGATTATAGGGCAATTCCATGAACGGTTCAGGATACTGTACTTTTTGCTATGGTAAAAGAAAATATTCAAGTAAAAGGTTCATTTTAGTTATTTTTATAATAATTCCGTTAAGTGCCATCCAAAAAAAAGGTGGATCGAAATTTTAACAGGGCTAAATTTAGACAAAGGCTTGGGCTTTGTCACCAGTTATTCACTGCATGGCCGACAATAATCCTGCTATTATTTTCAGTTGTATTGCATAGAGTCTTGGCTAAGATACAATCAGTGTTCAATGAGGCATACATAGAAGCTTTAATGTCCCTACACTCAATGCTCGTTCGTGAGTGTCAAGCATAGCCCAACATACTGCATTCTTGTTGCCTGAGTATGAAGGGAAATTTAGGCGTTTAGCACGTAATGTGCATGACATTAGCACCAATGGAACATTTAATTGAAACCCTTCACAATGATGGAGTTGTACATTCCGTCCACATCAGCTGAGGCATTACCTAACGCATATTTAGACGCTTTTCAGCTTATATCTTAGCAATAATAAAAATCTATGAAATATCAATTACAGGGAAACATCAATGACATCTCAAAAATCTATGAAACATCTTATCCTTTTTTAGATCAATTAGATGTCATTCGGCAATGTGTCAACATACTCTTTATTTTATCGAGACAAGAGTTATTTATAAACTCGATTAATGAAGGTGTCTTACTTGATTTTTGGGAAAAAATATTTTTCACTCAGCATGACAAAATTTTCCATACATCTCTAGATGCCACACTGTATGACCAATTTGCAACATATGTCAACAACTTCAGAATGTTAAGTAAACATCTCCCAGTGAAGCGACGTTAAACGCTTTTCTACTCATATACGTTATTTCGTATGCCATTAAATGCGTACCAAACGCTACGGTTTTACAGTAGCTCCCACGTAACAGTCAATAAATGCAATCAAGTAAACAGTGAAAACTCAAGCCCCAGTCTCGATGTCTCCCTTTAACTTAGCACAACTCAACCGTGCATTATTGATGCAAAAAAAAAACGGAATACTGACATAGGAAGGCTGGAAAATACCAGAAAAGATTACATCACTGACTCTGACTCGCTGCATTGTGTAAATGAATTTGCATTGCGCAATTCATATAACAGATTATTTTAACATGATGTGCTGTTAACAACTCAGTGTAAAGACATGCGTATTTCATCTCACTTATATATAGGACCTGCGACCTAGCATGCACTCAGCGGCATTGTTACACAATATACGATGAGAAGCTCTTATTAAAATCGTTGTAAAGAATTTTACTGAATATACTTCTCCCGTGTACATAAGGTTGGGACCTTTTGCGTAGGACCAGAGTTGATGAGCTCAGACAAAATTCATTTTGAACCAAACTTGCCCGAGATTGTTCAGCAATTTGGTATGTTATCATTTACTTATGTTATGATCCTTTTATTGCTTGTTAACCTTGTTTTTTTCTATATTGTTTATAATCTCGAATATAACCTAAATTTTGTATTCAGATTGTTCATTCTTTGTTTTCAGAAACCGTTACAATCCACAACGAGTTTTCATTCCGAACAATCCTCCCCGAACAAAGAGCCATATTCTTTACAACCGTCTTTTAATGCAAAATTTTAAACTAGTCTTCAGAATAATATAGGAAATCGTTTTAAAAACATCATTTTTTGACGATAAGGAAACAATTTTTTAAAAATCTTAGGAACTCGAACTTTGAACTTCATAATTGCCTTGATCCGCACATTTAAATATTAATGTTTGTTTCCAGCGAATGGCTTTTGCTAATCTATTGCGCTATGGTCCCGCGCGGACGCTTGGGAGGCAATCAAGACAGCAAACACTCTGCATGGTAAGTTATGGAGATGAACGGTCCATTTTTAGCGAAGCAATAATCACAAATTGCGGCACTATATCGAAATACCAACTGAAGTGAACAGACGAGAATTAAGTAGTTATTGGACCAATAATCACAGGTTGAGGCACTATATTGAAATGCTTACTAAAGTGAAAAGACATGAATAAACTAAGGAAGAAAAGGAAACAAACTATAAAACTCAGGCTACTTTGAATATGAACATGAATTTGTCCGAGCAAATTCAATTTTTCCCTTAGTTTTAAATGTACCCAAGTATATTTCGTCGACATTTTATTTAATTGAAAATATACACAAAAGATCTAGCTGTCTTTCAAGCAATTTTCGTAGATACAAATCTTATATAGTCCGACAAATTTTCAATTGCGAGCATATCATTACAGTCCATTAAATAACATCACTGTTCCTTAAAGGCTGTAATTGCTAATAATGAACGCTTCTCGAGCACTACATAGATCGTTCAGTGACAGTTTAAAAATACTGTCATAGACCCAACATGACGACTTTCATATAATGCGGTAAATCATCAATAATATTTAATAAAGATATCCAAAAATTAATGGTCTCTGACTTTTTATTAATTTTTTCGACACAGGATCAACAACTTTTCGAGTTCCTCACGGTATTAAGTCCCAACCAAATCATAAAATTTTAATGAAATCTGGAATATGGATGAGTCTGTTCAATAGTAATCAATTAACTATCAATAACCCATTATAATGCATTCTGTGATGCAACGACCGATTTCGCTACGACATAATTATAGAAATTCATGTTTTGGCATTCAATTTTATTTCATATCGATGACTACAGAACATGAAAAATTTCACTTGTTGCAAGGATTGTGATTTTTTCGTATGATTAATCAAACACAATTGTTCATTCAACCGACTTAGTAAATGTGTACCAAATTCGGTATTTTCAAATCTCCGCAGATTCTTAACAATTCGGCACCATTAATTTTCCGTCTGATGTAGCAGAGGATAAAAATAATGATATGGGTTTAAAAATTGATTTTTAAAGACAATAGTTTTGAAGGATCCAGGGTCTCCGATATTACACATGTACAATGATTTTCTAATTTTATTTTCATATATTAAAAAAATTAATTTTTACATTTTTTAATAAAAAAGGTAGTTTTAAAAATTATTTATTCTGACAATTGATTCATGCATTGTCTCCAACTTTACGCACGTGTGCAAAATTTCAGATTGATTGGATGTTAAATATCGATTATAAAATTTGTAGCAGGCAAAACAAACAAGTAATAAGAAGTGAAGTTAAAGAGAAGTGTTGTAATGAGAGAACCTTTCATACTGTACGGATAAATTAATAAAAAATGCTTTAATTTTAGGTTATTTTTAGCCTTGGTTAACTAACTCCGGCTTGATGAACCTGCAAGCGTCTGTCAAATAACCACGGAATTCACGACGTATGAACCGATATGCTTCCAACGCAAGACTTGTAAGCCGTTAAAGCTGCCAAAGCAACGACGTACGGCCGACCCTTTCCAACTGTATTTCATATGAGCTAATAGTGAATAAATAGACATTAACCAGCAACATTCCCTTTTAAAAAAATTAAGAACAATCATGTCATGTTTTCAAAGAAGTGAAATTTGAATATCCGCCCAACACGAATGAATATAGTTGTTCGATTATATGACAATTAATTCAGTTTCATGCAACCTGGTTCGAGGCATTGAAACGTTCAACAACGCAGAGTCCGTGCGAAAGAATAGCAATTCTCCAGCGGAAGCTTGATCCGAGAGACAGTAGATTTTTCGAGTAAATTGACGTGGAATTCAATTTGATATTCATTTATATTGCATTTCAAACAATCATATAACTCAACACAGGCATCAGTACACGAGACACAATTCTCATTTCGAGTATAGTTATTGAAGTGACTTCCACTTCACGCCACTCGAGGCAGACTGTGGCAGGTCAGTTGGAAAAATCCTACACGGAATAAGTTCTGGAAACGCATCATAATACACTACATAATAATAGCTCAATAGCGGGAAATGTAGAAGAATAATGTTTGACTAAGGTTACAATAATATAAAATAGAAATACATTGCCTGATAATGAATATTACTCCCAGAAGATAACGCTCAAATTGGCGCAATGAATCTCTAGCACTGAATACGATACCGGCTCACGACGTCCACTACACCGAAAAACATAAAGGATATTTCCCATTCCATTGCGCGTGCTCGAATACTGGACGCGACCAGTAATTTATGGTAGCTGCTTTACGTAAGAACAGCAGTGGTGGCATAATGTAGTTAAGGAGCACCAGGAGCTACAACAACATATGCGGGCAGGGCCCCCATCACGCAACAAGACACAAGCGTTCAAGTGTTAATGTGCCCGCGTACTCGACACAGATGAGATCATCTCCATGCAGCACGTAGGCACCTCGGCAAACACGCGATGATTACGTGCGGAAACAACGGCAGGTTGGTGGTATAAATCAAAGACAAGAGTTATGGTATCGTTGAACATTATGATGATAATGATATAAATGATAGCAATCACTCAAATTTTAGATGGTATTTGTTAGCATTCTAGAATCTATCGTCTAATTTAATAAATATTTTTCATCAAAGATGATATTCGCGGGGAATTCTGTTCATTGTTAATGAACTCTGATACAAAGACAGGTCAAAATTTTTATGCCGTATCAGAAATGCTAATTAAAAGTCGGAAAAGCTATCCGACATAATATATTTGCAAATTTAGTGTACTATTCAGTCTCAGATTGGAGCACATTGCACTTCATTAAAAATGAATGAGAAAACTTCGAGACCCTGAGATCGTAACAAAAATTTTGTCCAATAATATAGTCGAAATTTCATTAAATTTCATTCAATCTTTAATTTAATTCAATTATTTAATGAATTAGGTCGCACATCACGATACTTCAAAATTAAATCGTTGGATGGGCAGTAAAAAAACCTGCATACATAACTCCATATTGGGCATTAGATGAAAGTTTTATAGAGTGAAGCAAATGCTGTAGTTTTGGATTGGATCAGCTTTTTGTGATTTGCTTTCATTAAAATTTTCGGCCCTAGTTAAAGTGAAATACATGGAATGATTCCATAAATTTAATGTTTTAATTTCCATAAGGATAAGGATAAGTTAAGTTAAGTTAAGGTATAAGATAAGTTAAGGATAAATCGAATATTTTTGAAAAAAATTTGGAAAAGATATTTTCCTTGTCACAGAATGAAAAAAAACATTTGTCAAGAAAATAACGCCAGTAAAAGAATTAAAAATACCAAATACCCATTAACATTATCATTATACTTATTCTTGAAAAGACCAAACCTTCAGTGGCATACACTGATATTGATATTATTACTTAAAAAGCAAACATCCAGTTTTATTATTATTTTAAGAGAATAGTTGACCTTTGTATGCTCTCTGTATTGACGACGTAGACGAGGATGTATTTGGTGCTACAGGCAGCAGCAATTCCCCGTACCATTTGCAGCGCAGCGTCCGCTCATCGGCTTGCATGAGATATTCATTATGCAAATGCCCTTATGAAATATGCTTTCCATTAAATAGACTGCGTTGGCCTCACAAGGACGTCTGTACGCTTGACCAACAAACGACATCAAATGGCTAAGTTTCCCATGTATGTGATGAGCCAGAAAATTAATACCTTGTTTACGACAGACGCTAAGACTCGCTGTCCCAAAATGTGAACTGAATTTTAATGAAATGAAGTGACGATTCAGAAGATTCTGTTCTTTGCAGATTCGACTACAAGAACTCGAGTAAGAATGTATCTCGTGACGAGAATACAACAGAGCGTATTTTTGATCACTTATTTATTCTAAATTATCAATTATAGGTATATACTGACGAGAGGTGGTAGCGATGCTGATGGAGAACAGGTCCACAAATTTTTTCCTTTAGATCGAGTATCGTCAGTTGGATAAAGTTATGGCAGACCGCATCTTTAGGAGCAGCGTGAAGCTCATTCAAGCAGCCTACTAAACCTAACCCAAAATATCATTGGCCGAAATTTCCCAGGGAAATTTGATGAAGTGTCTAAGTAAATCACGGCTACTAGAAGAAAGTTCCTGATCTCAATTATTGAAAATGAAATTTGCCGAGACACTTCTAACAACATCTCATTTCAAATAGCTTATGTTTGAGAGAAATATGGGCTGAAACTGGTCGTAATATCATTCCGACTCTTGGATAAATGAAAGAAAATTTAGAAATTGAATTGTGTCAGCTGAAAATTATTTACTAGTGGGAAAATATTTTTCAACATTGAAAACTTTCAATCGCCCTTATATGAATTAATGACTTTCAGTCCTTTGTTCTCACCTGATTTTTTGCCGAAGCCATGGACAGCGCAGAAATTTCCGGATTGCTGATCCGGGAAATATGATCCAGCAGCACTGTGGACATGTGAAGAAATTCCAAGTGACCTTACGGAGCTGTCGGGTATTTTTGTTCCGATTGTCATGGCACCAGCAGGAGACTCATGTTCATGTGGCAAAGTGAAAATTGCGCGGCCATTGTTTAGCGGACTTCTATATTTCAAAGGGGGCTCAGTGATATAAGTTGCTTCTATATCCTTACTTGACATTAAATTAAAATTATGGTTTGGAGAAATACTTTGATGAACCATCATGGACTCAAGCCTGCGTGGCTGATGCACGGACTTATTCACATGAGGATCACATCCAGTAGACCTGACATCATCAACAGTTTCGGATGACACATCATCAAGCTCCCATGCGAGATACTCCCAAGATTGACGTAATGCAGAGCGATCTTTGTCACGTCCAGGCACTCTTCCAGGTGGATAAAAGGGCAAGTCTGCCCCCAAAAATGTTGTAGTCTTAGATTGCGTTGGAATACACCACAGTCCTTTGTGATATGATGGTTTGGGCGGCAAAGGCGCTGGCGGTAACGAAGTATTCACGATCGGCTCACTTGATTGTATATTAACAAACACAGTCTCAGTGCTGGATTTGGGGAAAGAAACTGGGCACTGGAAATTATTTACGATACATTGCTGGGAACGCAGCGTCCTTGCTTGAGAGGTTTTAGCGGAAGTACGTTCAACATTCACAGTATTGAGCTGTGACATGCAGCGATCCGCATGAGGAATGGAGCCGCTTGGACGAGGAGGAGGAGGAGGAAGTTCCATGTGATCAGGTGATAATGGAATCCGTTTGGCAGAAGGTGCAGGCGGAGGGGGAGGAAGTTGAAGGAGATTATCTCCATAAGAAAAGGAGCTGTTGTCAGAAGTCAATAAATTGGAGAAGGATCGAGATACAATGCGTTTGGCTTTTGACAAGCTGGGCAACAGGTGAGGGAGAGGGTATCTGAAGTGCGACGGAGGCAAGTTTTCCCTTTGATGTTTGAGCGTGGGGCGCTGATATGACCGACTGCCTTGATTATAAGGAGCAGGAGGAGGTACGCTTTCGAAAAGATAAGACGAGGATCCGAGTGATTGAACTCGATGTAAGCTGGAAGATCTTTGCAAGGACTGCTTGGAAAAATTACTTGACGAACGTCCGTTTGTTCGCACGATGGTCAGGTTTCTGGGATCTAAAGTAAGAAAGTTGTCGTTAGTGTTCGCGCTGAGTGGGAAAAGAGGTGCTTGAGAATTGAGAACTGAGGATAAGTTTGTTTTGGAGCTCCGGCGTCGAGGAAATAACTTAAGGCTTTCCATACTACCGCATGTGTTATTTAATGAATGTTTATTTTCAAGAGAAAGTTCACTGCCTAGTCGAGGAAGTGTCGTGTTTTTCTGTAATGCAATTGTAGCCATTTCAGCCTTAGAATTTTTTTTAGGAAGAGTCGAAGTTGCCCAAGTGGTTTTTTCCGTCACTCTTTCATTTACTGCTGATAGTAAAAAATCTTCACATGCGTCGTGATTTGCACTTGTGGGAATCAACGATTGTCGTCGGTAACTTCCTTCTACTGAACTCGCTAATCCAGGAATGTGGGCGACAGGATCGTCGGTAGAATTGTTTTGACGGCCGGCTATGGAATAAGTCCAGGATGTCTCATTGCCTTCTTTAACCAATTCTGGGCCGAAAAACTGTAGCGGAGAACTAGATACGTTACTAGCATTTCCAAGATCATCATTGACAGTCATTCTCAAATTGCTAGTTTGAGTAAACGACGGTAGTTGTTGACATTTTGCAGCGCTACCAAAACCAGAAGTTTGTTGATATAATTCATTCACGCAGACATAAGGCTTGGCAGTCTCATCATTTAATCGGCTGGAGGATAATCCAAAAAAAGAAGTATTGACAATTTCCGAAGCTGCGGGTGCCGCAACGTTGGTTACAGGCATTTGGACAGAAGACGGGACAATACTACCGGATTTATGCTCTGTGTTCGAACTCGCTATGGGCAAAGGCACTGATTCTATGTTCGAGATCGCGATGTGCACGTTCTGAGTGGTCATATGAGAGACTTTTACGGGTGAAATTGTTTGAAGAATTTGAGGTTGATTCATTATGGTGGATGGTACAGACGAACTATCATAAACTGACAAGAAGTCTGGAGGATCTTGCGGCATCGAGTGTACCTCAGTTTGAACATCACTATACCTAGAGGGTACGAAGAAGAAACTTGTTGTGCTTATATTTCCAATGTCCGTAGATGAATCAACAGCGGCGCTTTGACAAGAACCTTGGTGAACATCGGCGCTGGTCTTTTCGTTGTGACCATCTGATTGTTTTTTGCTGGAATTGTCGAACTCGTGAGGCACTACATCCAGGGAAATAGATCCCAAGATCGTGGCACTGGTTTCTGAATCAGCATTACAGGAGTCGAGCATGGCGGCGGACGCTGTTGGCCTATTGGCGTCCAAACAATTGTCCTCGCCATAGGAAGTGACGTTATGACTCAGAAGGGAGCTTTGTGAAGCACCGGCCATGCCTCCTTCACCACCCTCACGTTCGGACAACAAAGCGCCCGTGCCTACATCTTCAGGACATACCACCTTCCCACCCATGAAGCTTCTCGCGTCTTTCCGTGATGTGTTTGTTAGTGCTGCACTTGGTGCAGAAATCGACGTAGTAGCAACAACACGTTCGGAGCACTTAGCCTCCACATCAGATCCTAATGCTTTTTTTTCTGCACCGTCTCTGGGGGTACAGCATCTGGAACATGTTTTGACGTGCTCTCGGCAATGCGAGCACGAACGGAGGTGACGGCGGATTTTTAGGATCCACACCATGCCAAAAAGTGCCATAGCAAATATTCGGACTATTGGATATCAAGGGCGGAATTCGGAATATTGGATATCATTTGAATATAGGATATCATTTGCGTCATCGTGTAAAGCGTAAATTTTGAGAAGCAGAGATTAGAAAAGTAAGTAAAATTAGTATAATTCAAGTTATATTCTAAAGAATACTACGATTTGCTGTAAAATTCCCTACATTAAAATACACAAACTTTATAACTTTGGGTATAAATCTAAACCCATAAGATAACTACACTTACAATTCCACCAACACTGGCTACAGATCATTCACATATTCCACGTAAATTACCGACGACTTGAAATTCACTCTTAATGCACTCATGTTTGACTGAATAATATTCACAATCCAAATAAAAGCTTTGCAGCTTTTAACTCCCGTTGCAGATGCGTGAGATCAGATCTGGAACACAATTTATTTACCCTGTAAAATATAAAATTGAACGAAATCAACGAAAGAACCTTGAGAACACTCTTAAATGTAATGGCTACACAGACAAGAAAACTTCCCAGCACCCATTGAGCAACTCCATTGCATCCTCCACCCAAAAAAGCTCGGAATTTGTTTTCTGTCCGCATCAAACGAAGCCCTGAGAACTTTATCCGTACATGAGAAGAAACTTCATGAGCTGTCATGTACAGTTACGCTGCATCGTGGACCACATTCTTGGAGTTACAGGATTTCTAGGATTCTGGAACACACAATGCAATCGGGCGCTTGTTTAAAGACGCTCAATGATGACACAAACTCAAAGTTTAGACTCGAGGGCGAATAATAATTCACAGTATGCATTAATCACTAATGAAACCAATTAACTGGACAGAATAATTGAAATCAAAATCTATTTTAATCGGTTTTGACTTAATGAAAACATTAGGAAATCAAGAGAGTATATAAGAGCAATAATAATTTTAAACCGAGTAATAAACAATCTTGATTTATTCATGTCATTAATGTCCGCCACTTTTATGCTGCTATCTTATGACTTCACTCTTTTTCAACGAGAAAAATCCAATTTTTACTGCCTACTCGAAGTTTCTTGAATAGAGTTAACTTTACAACTTTACTTCGAGTTTCCGGTTACAATGCAGCCTAATAGGATGAAGCAAGCTTGTCACAGAGTTTGTGTCATTGAATAGAACGAATTGCAACAATGTGCATAATTTTAAGGCCGTCAGAAATGACCTTGAATAAATAAAAATAGTCAATTGCAATATATTTCTCCGCAATCGAATTTGACGGAGTATTATTATTTTTTTTAATAAAACTGAATATCGTGGAGTAATCAAAAAGTGTTGTTTTAAACTGTACAAAATATCTCACACCTTTGAAGAATGAATTGGATATGAATAGAAAACAAGTTCAGTTTAATATGACTTGGATTGCAGAATAATTACCAAGATGTTTCTGTCCGTAACAATTCTTGTATCGATACTCATAAGTAATTAAATTAGTTAGCCGACTTTTTTTTTCATGAGCCTAGCTCATGCTCCGTCTCCAGCCTCATCTCGAATCCCTGCAGTGACCACGTCCATGGTCGCAATTTTAATTTAGGATGGATTTACAGAACTTGATAATAATGATTATAAATACAATGACGACTATGATCACTGAAGATGAAAAATAATTGTTCATGGAAAATAAGAGATGTTTATTCACTTTTGGACACTAGAATGTACAGTGCCATCACCTGGCAGAATCATGCAGTTTTCGTTCAAATTCTTTGCTTTGCTTTCTTGTGTTTTCGTTAGAATACTTCCCTAGCAATATTTAATTAGTTGACTAATTAGAAGGATGGAAATGGCATTTCTCGTATGCGGCTTGCAGCAGCCACAATCAAGAAAAAAAACGAGCGAATAAATCAATATATAATACGCAACTAAAATTAATGCTCCAGCGTTAGCCGAGGAACTCTCGACCAAAGGAGCGAGGTCCACTTCTAGAAAGCAATTTGTCAATTTTTACAGCTGGCCAAAGTTTGGCAGTAAAAAGCAGGTCAAAACTCTTATTTGTGACAGGCAACAGAATACAGGAGGGGTAACGCCTCTAAATTTGGAGTTGAAATCTGTGACTCGTATTCAAATAAAACATTCACAAGACGCTCGTGTCAACCGAGGCATACATGCCAACCAAAAATCAATGGCATCGTGCATGAATTCTAGCTCTGGGAAGTAAAAAAATTGAGCTATAATACTGAGAGCTATAATAATTATTAGTTTTGTATGGCTGCAATCCCTGGCCTTCGTTGGTATCAAAAATATAAACTGAAATGAATGCGACAGTGAATCTTTTGGAACTAAAATTAGTCGCTCCAAAAATTTCGATACGAATAAGTAACGAGGAACTCCGTAGAAGTTACAAGTCGACATAAAGATCAAAATGTTTGCCCGTTCCAAGAAGTTGGTGTAAAATGCTGGAATAATACCGAGGAAATTTAACGAACAAATTTTTTTTCTTAAGGAAATATTCTTCTTTTGCCCTCCAACATTACATAAAAGTTCACACAGCAACACAAAATCTTTCACTTTTATACTAATAAAAAGATAGATAATAAGTTAGGCGAATTGAATGAATTTCTTCTGAGTTCCACACTGTTGTTCACTTATGCATGTTACGTATGTTAATATTTTCAGAGTACTATGTTAATATGTTACTTTGCACACTTCTAAAAATCGTAATTTGTTATTTTATGTCTATTTTCCTATTTATTTCGAAATATGGCAATCTAAAACTTCCCACGTCGATAAACTTCCCACGTCGAGTATAAACGTTTAAACGCCCGTTACACAGCAATTCGTGCAGTGCACTATTTAGCTAATATACGGTAGGCATTCAAAGTTTTTACTGCAGTTTACATAAGAAAATTTCCCACAGAGCTCCGTATTTCGAGAAATACTTATTTATTTGCAGTTTGTGGCTCCGGCCAAGCGCCAGAGTGAAGCCATCGTTACAGATATATTTAAGTAACAAAAAGTATGGCAAAAAATTCATAAGGCTTGGCCGAATAAATCTCTTGATAATTTATCGATTGTATTAATAGAATATTTTGAATAATCTTGCCGAACTGATCAAAATATGAAAATTCGATTTATCAATCATGATATTTCAGGTAATATTATAATATTAACATACGATACGCTTTTAATGTAATCGTTGTATAGGAGTTAAAGGTTAGGAATAAAATATTGCGGCAAAAGTCCACGGAGGCAGCAGTTGATATTCAACTACAAGGACCGTCGGTCCAGGTCGACCCCACTAGCCTACACATCCGCACAGGTCGGCGCCTGAGCTCACACTGAGGGTGACAGATGCTTGGGATGAAGTTTTTGCGCCATTGGATGCAGCGGTATTTTTAGCGAGCGTCCAGTTTTGAGAAGATGTGTCAGTTTGTTTGAGCTTCAGGCGAACTGATGGAGACGACCGGTGACAGCATGCAGAAGTTGATAATGCAAATGAGGGAGCCAACCGCTTCAAGCATCCTCTTGTAGGAAACTTTGAGAAAAGATGCTAATTATCGCACGGAACTTGCATCCAATTATGATAATCTTGATGAATTGTATGCGCGACTAGAGATCAAGCCTGACGTCGCTGATATTGTATTGATCATTGATTAGAAGAGGCTCGATTCAGTCGATAGTTTGAAAATTTCTTTAACGAGGAACATAATAAATGGAAATACATACTTCATTTTTCCTATTGAAATACATTTGTTATTTCTTCATTGTAATTTTTTGTATTTCTAACTGTGATAAAAATTATTATTATATAATAATTTTTTATATTATAATATTTATTACCTTTATTAGTTAATTAAACCTAGTTTTGGATAAATCCAGAGAAGAAGATCGTGAGACTTGGCAGCGTTCACAAAATAACATCAAGCACCTCATAATCATAAATTACCAAATAAACGATCATTTACTGCAAATTTTGTTTATTCAACATTATTTTAAAACTTGTTGACTATCAGGGATAAAAGCACTCAACATGAACCGTCAAATTTACTCGTGCGCAGATAAATTTAAGTGAAATTTCTTGCGGCTGTCAGCACAATCGACTTCTGCAGGCTTCCGGGAGCAGTTCTGTAAGGCTGAATTCATTAATAACTTCCACCTCACGGGAGCGCATTAATAATTTACCACATCAACAACAATCCTGGAAAAATGTTACGTATCTGCTCAGGATAGTCCGATGAGGCTGGAAATACTCCTGACATCACAAGTTAAATCAAAGATAGAGCATTTATACAAAAATATAATATCCAACACAGAAAGAACTCGTATACAAGCAGTCCCTAAAATTCTATTATCAAATTTCATAATTAAAAAAAAATCCGCTAATAGGAAGATAAACAAGTGGGCGTTAGCTTCAATAACAGAGTTAGTTCATGTGAGCCTTAATATAACTAATATGATCATTAATAATTTCAAAGTTACATCTTATTTCTGCACCCACAAATTTGAACAGTAGCTCAAGAAATTATTCCTTGAATGGATAGAAGTTTAAAGCTAGGTACAAGGATTAAATTCTAAATGAAGGAAAAGTAAACTGTTGGTAATTTCTGGCAAATAATCCACTCTATTTCCTCGACTCGTTATTAAAATTAACTTTTGTATTACATCATAAAATATTTTAAATAATAACTAGAACTTCAGCCCAATTGGCATACAATAAAATTTTAATATCATCTAATGAGAACCATCAAAGTGTGAGAAATTCTAACAAATCGTCATTCTGGGTTATTCGGATTATATCATAAAGCTCAATTGCAGTCTCTCAACGCCAGCTTTTCTCGAAACTCTTGATGACAGATACCCACAAAATAAGCCCAGCGAAATTCGTAAGCAAGGGACATAAACAAAGGTGAATTCTGTTCCTGGTATATCTGAGAGGACGTAATCCACAAACCCGCGTTCCATCATTTAAACACACGTCAGCTAATACAGTTGATGTCCGACCAACAAATACCAGCGTCACCGGCAAATCCTTTAATCCTCGCTTTCTGCATAGCCACGTCTAATATTCAATTTAAATTATGTTTTGCCGTGAATTGATGAGCCGTGTTTTGCCTTGAATTTGCCTATCAATTAATATATAACATTTGGACACTACGATTTATTAAAACAGAGGACTGCGATAAACACTTTAGGCTCTAAATGCTAATCACGGCTCATCCAATTGCAGCCACCACCGAAACCATGCGAGTTTTTTGGGACAAACGTGGCCTTGGTTCATGAACTCCGGGTGCAGCGTTGTATGTATATATGGTTAACTACATACATTTGTTACTCCGATTACAATAACTTTGTGCCCCGAAAATGTAAGTAACAAATGTGAAATCGAGTACACGTTTTACGAACCATCATGCGGAAACTTGATTAGATAAGATAATCTTATGAACTTCGTTGCCCGTGCTCTTAGTTTTACGGTTAGAGTTCGTCGTAATTGCAGACGTTCAGCTCACGACGGAGAATTCTGTTTCATCCCCCAACCTGTGTGATAGCTTTCGTGACACTCGATGCCAACACGGACGCTTTTGCCACCCAGTATCTCATTTTAATTAGACACGGATGCTACCGGAACCTTGTCATCAAGATTCTCTTAGCTGACAAAGGGGGCTTAAAAAAGCTTACCAAGTTCAAACAAAAAATTCATACAAAAATTCAAGTAAAACTTGAGTTGCGGATCACAGCCAGTGCCAGTGTCATTTTGCCAGTTCAAGGTAATAATATTGGAATGAAGTAATCATGTGCCATTTTCTTTAAACTCAAGTAAGGAGATACGCGAGACCCGACAATTTGTCGGCTGCTCTCAAACGAGCACAAATATCTCACGCTCCAATTGTCGTTATCACTTGCTCCGTATGCTCTAAGGGCCTTATTAAACTGAGAAAAATATGACTGCAATGTCAATAAATAATATACGATATGAAAATACAATGAAAATCCACCCGGAATTATATTGTTTAGTTAGAGTATGACGAGGTTGAGGAGAAAATTTAAGTTTTTCAAACTTGGTTGGAAGATAGATTATTCTCTTTTTGAACAACCTAAGATAGTGAAGTTTGCGGTTAATGTTCCACTACACATGACATCGACGATACGAATAGCAGCGACGACGTTAACGCATCCGCAAAAAGATGTCAAACTGCCTTGACCGTTGGTACCGTACCGGAAAAAAAAAACTATGCTGCAACACTGCCTACAGGAGAATATTCGCACAGCAGATAACGTTTTGATCACTTCAATTAATAATTGTCTATGAATTTCAAAGACCGTCATGATCACAAATATCACATAAGACGAATAAAAATATTTGATGGCCAACCAATTATATAGTTAAGCAAAATTTTATTCCATAAAAATAGCGCCCAATAACATGAGGTCGCTAAAACATTCCCCGAAGTTATCGTTGAGTTTCAGGTCAGCAAAAAATAAAAAAGTCTTCTCCAATTAAGGAAAGTTCTTCGCAGAGTCCGGAAAAAGCTTCGACGACGACGTCTTTATATTAAAGATGGAAGAGTTCCCGGTATTAAGGGTTCATCTGGCCGTGCGGTTGAGGGTAATCCCGCAGGATTGTGACCAGATTTTCATGATATGAGTAATGCCAACTTTAGCCCTGATTTTCCACCGACACGGAATCGACGCAGGCGGAATACAGAGGGTAAACTCCTACACTCGTATCTCGAATCAAGAGCAGATTCGAGGCTGATAGAAAACCCATACAAGTACGGAAAGAGCATTAATAATAAGAACTAGTATTAGTTTATATATTGGTCAAATATTTTGTTCGGTGATTGTTTTCGTCATGGAAAAACATTCTGAATCAAAGCGAGTTAATGACATATGAATATTTTCAACCGTGACAGTAATCAGTTTCTAGCTAATTCCCAGCTGAAAGTTCACTATAAATAAAACCTACTTGAAAAAAAATTGTAGAATGAAATCGGCATCAAGGGGTGACGTCATCAGTATTCGGTATAACTGTAATGAATCATGGCGTTGTGCATTATGAATCGTCTTGACTGCGGTTATCGGACAGGAGATTAGCTGCAGTCAGACGTTATCAGTGATGGCGGTACGGATCCCGTCACTAATTCACTTTATTACGACCCAGCCTTGAGAATTGAAGTTTTTCACTCATGCATCATTGAATTGAAGTATCTAGCATCACTGACAGCAAGAGTGAACAACGAAATATTTTTCTGGACAATGAACAGCAGTACAATTCAATCGCATTAGGTCCACATAATTTGTACAGGATAAAACATTTGTATTACAATTAATAGTCAGTAACAGTAAAAATATAACAAGACAGAACTTCATGTCAGACGATGATAAGCATTTTGTAATGTTTATTGGCTGTACTGATGATTGTGCTATATAATGAGCCTGAGCAGGAAAGGGAGAAAGCAAGTGGAATTGAGCGGGCGTGGAGTTTGTTTGGCCGTTGCTGGGACGTGGGTTCGTGGGTTCGAAATCACATTTGCATTTAGTTTTTGTCCTGTCCGTCGATTGGATCAACTGGGAAAAACTGAACTTGCATCCAAACTTTAACTGAACTTTAACTGAAGATTAAGAACGAGATGAATCAAGTGGTATTATTATTCGTTTTATTTAGTACATTTATAACATCAGATCTAAACCAAAAAAGGTGTAATTGAAAATTCTTGACTTCCATGCCCCGCAAAGCATAAAAATAGATTTGATATCAAAATTTACCCTACCTAAACCAAACACAGATTATTCAAAAGCCATTTTTATAGAAGTTTAAATATATAAATATGCATATAATTAATGATAGACATCAATTTCTTGAAGCTCTGCTAGGTAATAAAGAAATAATACACTACATGAGGCCCCATTAAAAATATTTTTTTTAGGTGATCGCAGCTTCGCAGAGGGTAAATTATTTACATATTTGGCCCAGCAACGAGGATTCAATTCAAACTTGTGAAGATAATTTTCTGTGGGATTTACGTATTCACGATTGCGGCGCAAGAATTGCGCCGCAATCTTCGCAATTCTTGGTTGTGAAGAAATGAAAAATTTTGAAATAGCTGCGGGTTTGATATTAAATATTCTAAATTACCAGCGAATAGTTCCGACGAAGCAGCCGGGCTAGCAGGATCAGAATGAAATCATTAAATCAGCATTTAAAATGATAACGTTGGTTTTAAATTGCATTGACGCAATGAGGATGATATCATGCACAAAGAACCCAGTCTTCACTATTAATTATTCTATTGATAGCATACATCAGTCGGCTTCTGAGACAAGAACCTTAGCCGATAAAAACATGCACTATATATAAAGATGATAACGCTGATATGGTCTCAGTATAGTTGAGTAAGAGTTCAGAGAAAGAGTTACTCACTTCCCGCCAGGACTACAGTTGATCAGGTAAGTCGTATAGAGAACCTCCTGAACACATAAAGAATTATGGTGATCCAGTTCTTCTTTGTAGGTTTCTAGTTATTCAAAACATGTTCTTACGTTAATGAAAGGATACCTATACGATACATGAATTTTAAAATATAAAGTAAGTCAGAGCTGTATTGTGAATACTAAATTTATAAATAAGAGGTGTCTACGCACGTGCTTCGATTGCTTGGTGTAATCTTTGTGTGTGTGAAAAAAGGTGTGCTGTTCATATTTTATCAAATCAGGGTTAAATATATGTTAACCCTAATTAGACTTGTAACCAGTAACATGATATTGCACTCATTAGCAGATAACGTGCTAATCACATAATGAATTATCACACGATTCAACCAATTTTTTAAATAAGAAGTTCAACAGCTATAATGCTCTGTTCATTAGATTATAGAACACTAATGAAGTAGAGTTATGGTATTCGTTCGCATAGCCTAAAAATAAACAGATAATATGAATCATTATTTAGAACCACATTATATGAATAATACTCTAAACTAAACCTGCCGTTCACTGATGTAAAACACAATAGGTAAGATTTCAATTGCTAATCAAGGATTCACCGGCGCACAAGGAATGAAGCATCAAAAGTAATGCACGCATCATTATAAGGGGAGAATGTACTCTATGTTATCGACGAAATGTAGTTTTCTGTTTTTTATTCTCATTTTTAGAGAGAACTATTTAGCATTAAATGAAGAACCCCAGTGCTTTAGCTCTTTTTCGGTTTCTCGTGAGAGCGTTTCGAACTTTATGAAATGAACATGCATTTGAAATGTACGAAAACATGTATTTGAACATGTATTTAAAATGTATGAACATGTATTTGAAATGTATGAACATGTATTTGAAATGTATGAACATGAGACATGTATGAAATGAACATGTATTTAATTATATCTGTATTTATAGCTCATTATTCGCGTTAATTGCAATATGTTTGTACTCGATTTAAAGCTGCAAAGAAGACGTGTTCAGTAAAGCAACAACCATGGATTATGGATGCATATGAAATACTTTTTGAGTCAGGTCGTTTTGAAATTTTATAAAATGACCATTTGAATAAATATATAAGAAAAACAATATCTATAGCTTTTTATTTGCGTTAAACTGGACAAGAATAAGTCTAAAGACGCGTGAGGGCATCCTCGGTACAAGTAATTGGCAATGGAAAAGCTTGAGGTCTCACAGTATCAAACAATTTTTTCAGCATTTTCTTTTTTTCAATAAATTTTAGTTATTTGGCCCTCCTGAAAACATTTTCATCTTAAAAAGCTATCTTCTCCTATGATTTTCAAGCTACAGCATTGAGAGATACACCATTCGATTTGTAAAGACCAGCTCTAGCCATCATCCGTTCCCTTTTCTGATTTCTTTTTTTTTTATTATATATTGAAGAAATGAGGGGGGAGGCCATATCGAAAAAATTAGAAAAATAAAAATAAACTAAAAAATTTGAAAAAATAACCGGATGATCGCTAGATATGGTTTGACGAATCGAATGGTATTTCTCGCGATATTGTAGCACGTTAATTGAATGAAGAGCTCGATTTTTACAGTACACCCTCTTTTGCCGTTTTCTATGAATTTCACGTTTTATTTCATTTTCTTTCGAAAAATTTAAATGAACAAAAAAATTTTTGATTTATATTCTACATATATAATGTGTACCAAGTTTCAAATAAATTAATCGTCTGTACATAAAATTTTTTTTCTATGTGTACATGTTCTCTTTAAAACGGACGTTCGAAGCTCATTTCTTCCCAATGTTGTATTCTAATCGTGTTTTAATGCAAATATTTAGCCGTCAAATGAGTTGCAAACTCCAACAGAACTCAGAATGAACAACCATGTCACTGCTTTGGTCACGGTTATTCTAACTTGATAATTGCTCAATGAAAGAGAAACCAACCTGCCTTAGGGGTATATTTGATTTAGTAAATCAAGTGAAGGGTTCACCTATTCACCAATCATATCAGAGTGGTTATAATTTCGAGGCCTCTGAAACACCTTCTACTAGAACAAGGGAAATTGATCAGACGTATACAAAATTAACACTGCAATTAAAGGAAAGAATTCAAGAGGTGAAATTCACGATCAATTAATTACTATAGTCTCATTCGTGAATTTAGAAAACTTGCTATTCCAGTTTAAGGGCATTAAGCAGTCAACCAGTTTAAGGGTCTCAGTATCAAGCAATTTTTCAGCATTTTCTTCTTCTTTTTCAATTAATTTAAGGTCCTCTGAAACACTTGAACACATAAGCCCTGAAGACTTAATTAGTTTACAATCAGTAAATATACTGAGAGCAGTGGTTGTATTGAATATAACATAACATAACATAGTGATGTCGGCTCTGAAGTGTAGGCCTGATGTGGCCTGTCGCCGATTCTTTTCCATTTCGTGCCTTGTTCATAGAATCTAAACTCGTGTCATTTGACCGGTCTGAAATCGTTTCGGTACAAAATTCGCGAGATAAGTCAAACCGGCATAGTAAAAAGTGAGAAAGTTGGGACCCGCAAACACTACGTGCGTCCTCGACCACTGCCAGATGCAAACTCTCTGCAAACTCAAATATATTAATGATTTATATGAAAAAATGATTTTTAGATTGAAATCAAAATATTTTGAGAGGGTAATGATAAAGTAACCAATCTTTATGCTGTTTATGGTAATGCAAGACCTAATTTGTTTTGCTTCGTGCGTCTAGTTCATGGGGAACATGTACACCTAATAAAAAAACTTTTCATTTACAGACGCATCATTTTGAAGTTTGGTACACATGTGTAAAACAGAAATCTAAGGCTTTTTTGTTCATAAAATGACGACTATGAATAAGTATTTAAGCGTTGGAATTAATTGTTAAAATCAAGCCAAATTCAGTGGCTACTGAAAACGAATCCTTTGAGTTAACTATGAAGTTAAATAGTGCTTTAAGCATCATTTATTTGGTAGGCGAAGTGAAAAAATACAACGGAGAATTGTTTCAATACCGTGGATCACACAAGATACTAACACATATGACATATACATAAAGCCACTATCGACGTTATCTTGAGTTTCTCAAGTCCAGTCAATATCGTTATCAGCAGAGCTGGTCACTTATCATATGACAGCGAACGCACTGCATGAAAGCCGAAGTTTTATAATACTGCATCAAAAGCCTGAACGAACCCTCGTACGTGACGAGAAATAAAAGCTATAAACTACGGCACCAGTGCTACTCTTTCATCCAAAGTCGCCCAATATCCACTTTCGCAGAAATTCAGCTACTTTCTTTATGAAAGATAAAGTGACATGTTTTTTTTTTCTTTGAGGAAAAAACATGATCAAAAATACAAAGCAAAAAAGGGCATAAGTTCGAATTCGATCTACACTCAAATTAAAATTTACTCTAGCTGTTTATCCAAGAACACTGACCTCCTCACACGCAATTGATGATAACGGCAGTGAGTTATTTCTTCATTAACTGAGAAAGATATGAGCCATATTCTCAACTGCGCTGTCTTCCCATGTTCTTACCTTATCTATCAAAGATTATTGACAGATTATTTTGTAGTGCAATAACAACCGTCATTTTAAACCAGGTTAGTATTTTTATAATACTTGCATTCGGAAGCATACTCTATGAAGTCATGATGTTTCAATTTAATCTTGAACCAAAAATTATCATCGGGAGATGATAATCACCCCGTAACGAAAAAACTGAATTATTAGAAATTCTGACGCCAATAACTATTCGTCGACGAATATTTATATTTTAGAATGTTTTTTTCAACATATTTACTCAAAATAAGGTCACCGTACCGAATTTACATCACTGCGACGTCGTCAACAAATGCTTCAAGAACATCGTTTGGAAAATCTTTATCTTTTTAATGTTTCCAAGCGGCTTTATCTCATGTTTGAAAAATGCAGTTAGACCATACAAGCATATGGTTAATGGTTATATTGCTAAACCTAATACGACTTCATCCAAGCTTTTTCAATTGAAACTCAATGATGAAAAATCTGATTATTGCAGTTCAGATGAACAATTAGGCACTCTTGCATTTAGTATTCATAAAGTGGATTTCCTTTATTTCCAGACACTTTTCAGGACACTTCGTTCATTAATTATATTTGATCGTCAAAATCAACTCAAAGGAAACGCCATAACATTATATTTATATGGCAGATACTTGACGCTTGTTCCAGTTTATCCTGCAAATATAAACACTTCTATTGGAAAATTACTATACCATAAAAATATTATTATAATGAAAATTTTATTACAGAGAGAGAACTCGCGAAGACAACGACGAAGATGGGTTGCATCACAGGTATCGTGGCCAAGTCGTTCTTAATTGCCTTCAACGTCGTCGTGGCGGTGAGTTAGAAGCAATATATAGGTAGTTTAACTAGTTTAATGTAATTTCAGCTTAATGCTAGAAATTACTTGTCAACTAAATGAACATGGAACCACAATCTTTCAAGCAGAAGAATAAAATTTGTGGTAAAACAAGTTCTCAATCTTAATTGTATTGCATGTACTGTACATATATGACAAAAAATGCAGAGCTGAATTAAACTGAAAATCACAATAAGATTGGTCTTACGCCAATTATGCAATGACAAAACCATTTCGCTGTCAAATATCTAGATTGAGATATTCAATTATTCAATACGTAGCATACATCTTGTTTCACCGCCGAAACTTCATCCAATACATTTAAAGTCACGGTTTAGTCCATTTAATAAAATCGTTGACTAAATACCACAAAACATTTTACAAATGACAAAACTGTAACAAGTTCAGTACGTAAAGTAAAAGCAGTAAAAGTTCAGCATGATGAAGAAATCAATGTGGAATCGACAATTTCATTTGAAATTTTCAGGTTTAAACTTAAAATCTTTCCGGCGACAAACTATCTTTTAAAAGTTTCAATGTCAATAGTATACTACCTACCATAAAAATCTTGCACAACGTACAGACCTAGCTGACGTTATCCTGAATAATGATTTAGCATGTGATACAAAAAGCTTAATTCCGAGCCCAAAAACCATATCTGATAATTGTTTTGGCAAATCAAACGGATGTAGTCAAGAATCACAGGCTTGTAGAGTATCGAATGGATTTCCGACCGCGTGCAACATTTGAGGATAATTCGGGTCACACTCAAATATTCATGAGCTGGCTGGCACGAAATGCCAGAAGCTACTCGATCGGAAGGGTTCTGGTAAAATGTATCCCGATATTTCTGCTCAGGTGGCAGCCTTGATCGTACTTACTCTGGCATCCATCGTCCAAAGCACGCTGGAAGGCTACGGCCACGACATCCCCCAAGACGCTCATGACGTCTGCATTGGCCTGATCTCCGCCTCCACCTTCATCATCTGTCTGGGCGCCCTTGGGGTGGTCGTCTCCTGCTGCTGCGGCAACAAGCTCTTCCTATACACGGTAAGTAGTCTTTAGGTCTTGTTGTTGCGGCAACAATCTCTTCCTTTACACCGTGAGTGGTCATTATCTTGGTATCTTGGTATTTGTTTCGGACGTAGCAGTCCCAGGCCACGATGGATCGCCGCCTCTGATTATCGTTCATCCGCCCTCATTTGAGCCACCTGATGCACGATGCTGTTGCTTGCTTCTCGCCGCTGGTAGTGTTGCAGGGGAAGTCGATCTGGGATTGTGCCCAGGAACACGTCCAGTTGTCTCTTGAAGGTCTCCAGGGTGAACTCCCCCTCTCTTAGATCCCTTGGCAGGACGTTGAACAGCCTTGCATGGTCCTGCCACGGAAAGTGATCCTTACCGCAGGGTTTGAAATCTGACTGCGGATCTGTTACGTAGTGAGGGGATCTTGCACAGTCTCTCCCTTCACTCGTTGTGATATGTCTCAATCCTGAAGGTCTCGCTCATGAAGTTTGGCACCATTCCGGTTATCATTTTCCATGTGTACAGAATGACATACCTCTCCCGTCTCCTCTGCAGTGAGTACAGACCCAGGCGCCTCAACCTCTCCCAGTAGTTTGACTCTTCCATCCCTCTGATCCTGGAAGTGAAGGTTTGCTGGACACCTTCCAGTTGCCGCACTGCACCGAGTGTGAACGGGGTCCAGAGCTGTCAGCAGTATTCAAAAATTGGTATTGCAGGAGCTCTAAAGAGTGTGATCGCCGCTGGTAAATCATCGGTTCCGCTTCTCTTCTTCTGAACGTCCGCCGGATCCACCCCATCTGTCGGCTACCTCTTGCGGTTATTACCGTTATGTGATCACCAAAATTGACCTGAGATTCATCAACACTCCTAGATCACGAACGAGTCACTTCTCTTCGATTTCCGAGTTGTCAGGTGCTAGGTAGCGGGGCTCCATACCAGCTCTTTCGCTACCTCTGTATCTCAGAAACCCAAACTTGGTTCCGTTGAACTGCATGTTGTTCACTTGGGCCCAGTCATATATTGCAGAGAGGTCTTCTTGCAACCTCTCGCAGTCCCTTCTGTCCGTTATGATCATTAGTATCCTGATGTCGTCCGCGAATGACGATGCAGAGGCGTGGTTCACAGCCACATCTATGTCGGCGATGTGAATGAGGAAGAGGATTTGGCCGAGTACAGTTCCCTGTGGTACTCCACTCTTCACCCTAGCCTCGCTCGATCTCGAGCCTCCTACAACGAGTCTTTGTAGTCTTTCTGTTAGGAAGCTGTGGATCCATTCCAGCAATTCACCTCCGATTCCCAGTATTCTTAATTTTATGAAGAACACTCCATGGTCAACTTTGTCCTTTTTGGACTTTCGCGAAGTCCAAATACACCACGTCCACCCCGGCTTCCTCCTCCAGCATGGCCAGGATTTGGTGGTGATGCTGCAGTAACTGAGACAAAGAGGAACGATTTCGTCTAAAATCGTGTTGCCTTCTGTTGAAAGGATCAGCGTCTTCCATGTACTGCACCAACCTTCTGGCAACAACCTTCTAAAATACTTTGATTACGTGTGATGTTAATGTAACCTTCCTGTAGTTTTGGGGTTTGTCTCTCGCACCTCCTTTGTAGATAGGGGTTATTAGCCCTAATTTTAGGTCACTTGGAACATTGCCTTCTCTCAATGATGTTTTCCAGAGCAAAGTCCAGAGGGACCTTTAGTGCACCGACACATTTCTTCAGTAATACAGCAGGGACCCCATCTGGCCAGGGAGCAGAATACGTCGATAATTCTTGGATACTCCTCTCTAGATCCGGTGTTTCAAACTCAATGTTCATCAGCTCCCGCCCCCTGGAAGTTCTTGAATGACTCCAATTTCGTTTTCCTGTTTTGAGTATCGGGGTTCGCTGAATACTTTTTCAAATTGCGCTCCCAGAAGTTCGCACATGCCCTGGTCGTCTCCAACAAGGACACCGTTATTTTTCAGAGGCCCCACAGAGGTTCTGATTTTGGCCTTTGACTGGGCATAACATAACATATCATAACATAGTGATCTCGGCGCAGAAGCGTAGGCCTGATGTGGCCTGTCGCCGATTACTTTTCCTTTTCGTGCCTTGTTCACAAAAGATCTAAAATCGTGTCATTTGACCGAATCTTTTCATGACTGACGATAGATTGAAGTAGCCACTAGACTTCCACCGGGTTCGATAAGGAGCTAGGCATTTCAAATCTGAACATATATTTCTACATATTTGTAGAAATATTTGGGATTCTCTCGAATGGCAGACACCGCTTGCGCCTCTGCAATTTGTTGCTCGGCCTCGTGTGGGTCCTGCAACTGTCGTTCAGTTTCCTTAATTTTCTCCTTTAGATGTTCCAGCCTCCGTATCTCCATATTCCTGGAGGCGGCCGTTATCTGATTGTTAAAGCTCGCTCGTTTTCTCATGAGAATCCGTCTGTCCCTCGGAATTATGTGGCGCTTGGGAGCCGTTTTTCCCGGTGTGTGGCGCACGAAAACCAGCAGTAATACTTCGCACAGCTTGTTATACATTGTTTCGGCGTTTAATTCCAGGAACTTAGATCTCCAGTCCATTTCGAGGAGTTCGTTCCCAATGGCGTCCCAGTCTGTTCTTCGATGCTGAAAATTTAGCCCAGCTAGCCCCTCTAGAGGTGTAGGTCTTGGCTGGGTTCTCCTCTCAATTGTTGTCTTGACCACCACTAGTCGATGGTCTGACAGTGTGGTCTCAACACGAATATCAGCAACCAGTTCTTCATTGCTGGTGAAGAATAGATCCAGGATATTATGTTCTCTTGTTGGCACCAGAACCTGTTGACCTAGCAAGTGCTCCCTTGCGAATCGAAGTAGTTGTGTTGCCTGGTCTCTGGCCTGATATCTGCCATTAGGTCTTGCTGCTGCGGCAACAAGCTCTTCCTTCACACTGTGAGTGGTCATTAGGTCTTGCTACTGCGGCTACGAGCTCTCTTCCTCTACACGGTGAGAACTCTTTAGGTCTTGCTGCTGCGGCAACAAGCTCTTCCTCTGCACCGCGAGTAGTCTTTCGGTCTTGCTGCGGCAGCAACAGCTCTTCTTCTACACTGTGAGTAGTCTTTATGTTTTGCTGCTGCAGTAACAAGCTCTTTTCTCCACCCTGTGAGTAGTCTTTGGGTCTTGCTGATGCTGGAGATTTTTTCTCTGTACAGTTGTCTGCACGTTTCTCACACTACAATCAGACTTTATTTTATCACATTACAAGACCAATGTCATCCCATTTAATTTTTCCCAGTGAGGTTAAGTATTAGGAAATATAGCCCTTGGCCAATAGAAAATCAATTCCTGACAACTCTTTAATACTTGAAACTGAACCTCTAAGTAGGTGTTTTTTAAAGGCTAAATTAATGACGCATTACTAAATTGCGATCTGAAACGAAATTCTGTTTAACTGTATGTCAATGATTTTCCTTATCAGCAGTTAACTGCAGGGAATCGTAAAAATTTTACTGATGACGAATTCCATCATAGATATTCCGAACATACGAAGGGCATCCGGAAAGTGGTACCCGTTTGGTAATTGAACAAAAGGAAGTAAATATTAACAAATGTAAACATGTTTATTGAAAAGTACATGCATTTCACTACTTCTCTACATAATCTCTGGACAAATATAAGCATATGTCGTATCGTGTCACGAGTTTTTGTATACCAGTGTCATATGCCTCCGCCGCCAGTGTTTCTGGGATCGGCAAGGTGTACTGCTCATCGATTTCAAGACTCGTGGAGAAACAATCAATGCCATAGCACATTGTGTAACATTAAAAAAATTATACGGCGGCAATTCTAAATCAACGGCGAGGTCTGTTGTCTACTGGCGTCATACTCCGGCACGATGATGCCAGGCCGCATACGGCTCGGATAACACAACTTCTCTATAAATTCAAGTGGGAAACTTTCGACCATCCAGCCTACAGTTCGGACTTGGCTCCTTCAGATTTTCATCTGTTTACGAAACTCAAGGACTTCGTGGCAGGGACAAAGTTTCAAAATGAGGAAGAACGTAAAGAACACGTGACTGCGTACACTGGCGGCGGAGGAATATGACACTGGTATACAAAAACTCATGACAAAATACGACAAATGCTTAAATTTGTCTGGAGATTATGTAGAGAAGTAGTGTAAAACATGTACTTTACAATAAACATGTACTTTTCAATAAACAAATATTAACATTTGTTAATATTTACTTCCTTTTGTTCAATTCCCAAATGGGTACTACTTTCCGGATGCCCCTCGTACAACCACATCTCAGTGGCTTCAAACTTCCTATTGCATTTAATTTTAAATCGGCCAACTGTTTCATATCCTTCAAAATTATTGACCAGTTAAGTCCGTAGATTTATCTGTTTTTTTTTATTTCCCATCAACCACTTTGAAACCATGACTTAGGTAAACAAAATTTTACAGCATTCGAACGGTCGGCGAGCAGAGGAAAAGATCTGATTATGATCATTCAATGAATGCCTACATTTTTAACACGAGAATATTTTTCTTTTTTATATATTCATGTGTTAAATATATATATATATATATATATATATATATATATATTTTAATGTATTCACGAGAATTTATAAATTAATAAATAATTTATAAAACCATTGATATTGAAATGTCAACGATATTTGCGCACTGCATGTTCAATATATAGTAAAGGCATTGAGGCTTATCATCGATTTACCTGTAATGTACATTTAAAGCAAAAATTTAAATTTTGTGCATGTATAAACTATTTGAAAGAATAATGAGCTAATCGTCATGCCCGACTGCGCTGGAATACACAATTAAAACACCAATGACTTCAAATACATACAAGATATCATCTTACGCTGTTTTCAGCAATATTGTTCAGCAATAATTCCTATCATTTGGAACTGTTTCAGTACTTCGTGTTGGGCGTGATTTTGGTGGTCATCACGCTGGTGTTTGCTGGCATGGGCGCCACCGACCTTAAAAACGAGGAATACACAACTTACATTAGAACGCAAATGGAAAATGACACAAAAAACTACAATTTTGTTGCACCAGGAGACTACGAAGCTTCGATTGACAAGATATATACGGAGGTATGTATAATTTTTAGTGGTAATGGCTAGTTGCAAGAGCCTCGATGAATTTTCAAGCGTTTAATGCATGCCAGTTAAGAAGAAAATGATAGTAAATTATTCCATATGGCTAGCGAGATTTACAAATTTTCTATTGTTTTAAACTGATATTTGCTTTCCACCTATATTTTAACGTAGAGAGACTCAAATTTTACTTATATCTCTTTCATTTTAAGTCGATCGATATGTAGAGTAGAATGACAGGAGGTTTCTGGGCTCTTGTCCCAAAGTAAGCCAAATTTATACACATTTCAGAAATACCACGCTGTTTCTTTCATAGATTCCACTACAAGGAATGATTACAAATTTGTAAGGATGGTACTTAGAAGTATCATTGCTAAAAATTCCTAATTCAAGTATTTTAACGTAAAGTATTCATATACTGGTCAATTATAATTGACCTATGTATGCATGAATTCTGCCCGCTTTAAAAGCACATCACGAGCATCAAAATTCTTGACATACACACAAATCTGAAACTGCTTAGAACCAGGGAAGTCAACTGTATCGGAGACAGACATGATAGGAAGTTGTCGTAAAATTTTTGCAAGATTGTGTCACATAACTCTATGAAAATTCGGATGTCAACACAAATTACGCGGTTATTATAAAAAACGACGCTCTTTTTCGTTTATCCGACGCTACTACAGTATATAGTTAGTGTTGATTAGCTGCATAATTCAATTAGCTATAGAAAGCTTCAAAACTGTGCAGTTGTTTTCGCATATTGTACGTGACTTTGTACTCTTTGAAGAAAGTCGACCGTTCCAGAAGTCTATGCGTTCCTTCTGGAATAGTTTTCCGACGACACTCAGGCTACCACTGTACTAAAATCTGTTGATGTCTATGTATACGTTTTCCATCCGATAACTTTTCAGTTTTCAAAGCATTCACTCAAGTTGTCAATGAGAAACCACAAATCGAAGAGAATCCCTGAAAATATGAACCCGTTAAAAGTGTAATAGATTAATTACAACTTCAGAATATTGAGGCAAACTAAGCAAATGTACTAAACGAAAACACTGCAGTTTTATAAGTAAAATATTGTAACGGGTACATGAGTCCCTTCATATTTACAATCATAATATAACAGAAGATGGTTATCCTTTCGCAATCGAATTTTACAAGGTTCCACATGGCTTCTGCTGATTTCCGGGATCCATCTTCCTTGTCGTCATTGGCAGTTCGATCAGGAGTTTCGATTCAGAGGATGGGCATTGGTTGCTGGAATGAGTGGAGTGTAGATGCTGGAACGTCCCAACACGCTCTATTTTATTGTTGCAAAATTTTCCATGCATCTTCAGTGATCGTTTTTATGGATGTTAAAATACTTCAATGCAATGAAACACTTGTAATCATTATGGAAACAAAAATTTCCCTTTCAGAACCAGTGCTGTGGTGTCGATTATTTCTCTACCTCTTACCCAACAGTAAGTGATAATACAACGATTTCTTGAATACATAAGCTATGTGTTTATGTTTTCAACTAAGTGGCGCTTTGCATGTTTTGTTAGCCAAAAAAATAAGACGAGTTTATACATTATCGAATGAAAAATATCCGAAAATTTCAAATAAGAATAAGAAAAAGGTCATAGTGGATGAAAGAGTAGCGACATTTTTCCATTGTGCGGGACGAAAAACGATGACATGCATGTCTCATGTAATATTCCTGAGCTATATCCCACACAATAAAAATATTGTTGTTCCATCTCAAGTCTTGATTTATTAAGTAGTTTTCACGTACGGAACGCGATAAGTTTAATTTCCTAAGGAGCAATATTTGTAAAAAAAACATGTTAATTAATAGGGTCAAAAGTTAACAATTAAGCATGTGCGGTATATTTCGGCATATTTCAGTGGAAACTTAGAAATTAGCTTGAACTATGCTTTAAAGGTGAAAAATAGGCCAAATTATCTTCAACAGGGTTCGAGAGATTTTATTTCTTCTGCTGGATAACTACTATCATATTTCGAGTAAATAAATAGATGTTGAGAATCTGTTAATATTTATGATAAAGCAACTAGAGAATTTTCGGTAAACTTGGATAAATTGCTCCGTCGTTAATTTTCACCATAAAATTCGACATTGACAGACACTTGAATCAAATTTTAAAGTTTGCCAAAAAACTCACAGGTGACCAATGTCTGTACATTGCCACATGCAAAATAAAACACTATACTATTTGCAATTTTCAGTTGGCAGTCGTTTTTGTCGCGATTTTCCACGAAAAATATATAATTCAACACAGTCAAATTTAATGATTTTCGTGCCAACTAATGATTTAATGATGGATTCAACAAATTTCGCGTCACTGTCGTATATAATGATTTTCACTGGCATTTTAATGTTGTAGGGAAAGCTACCGGCTGGATGCTGTAAAGACACAATAGATGTCCAAGGCACAATTTGCAAAGGAACTGCAGAATCAGGCAAGATTTACACACAAGGCTGCTGGGAAAAGTTCACTGACGATGTCATTGACATGGCTGCAGCTACCGTCAACTTCGCCATCTTTTTCGGTGTTCTGCTGGTGAGCATATATTCTAATCAAGCACATTTTAAATTATCATTAAAGGGCTCGAGCTGTAACTCTTTGGTCATTATATGACTGGAAGTCTCAGAAATATTAAATCGATTAAATTTTTTCCATAACACTTGTTCCATTAATGGTAAAGAACAAATCCGGTGAACCGAAGTTGTAACTAGCTTCAGCCCTTTAATATTTTATGTACCGATACTTCTAGCGACTAATTTGCTACTTCAAATTATAATGTGCTATGTAACTACAATAGCTTTCAAGCGCAAAGTGTGAAAATACTCCGAGAGAAAAATCATAACCGCAAAAAAATTCAGTTAAAAGGAGACGAAAATTTAAATTCGGAAACTAAAAACGCCTTTGAATGCAAAATAATAGGGCTAAACACGGGATCGTGAACCAGCATGATTGAGAAGAGGATGAAATGAGGCAATAATTTTTAACCTAATGACTACTTGAAAATTTAACGCATCTCGATTAGTTTTTGGCAAAATCATAGCAATTATTTCCAATGGATACTAATACTAAATTGAAAATCATAGTTTGGGACTAAAAGCAGCAGATTCATGAATGGTTTTCAGTATTCGAGTCATTACAAACCACAACTTAAGGGTGTGTTTTCATCCTCGTAAACGAATAATAATGTGTGGCATATAAAATCAATGCTGAACATTTTTCCTTTTATATCAGTTCCTATTCTGTCCTGCTTAGAATAATTGACTTTCTTAAATTAATTTAATCCGTTGAACACCTAAGATGCCAATACATTGTACGGAAATACAGACTTCATATTTTCCTTCTTGTATGACAGTTCGCGCTGCTGACGTCGACGTGTCTGTGCGTCAAGTGTACCGACGCTATGCCTATTTGAGCACCAGCCGCTGCTTCCGAAACATCATCTCGGTGACGACGATTAATAAAACTACAATAAATTCATGTTAATCGTTTAGAGATAACATACTTATGATGAAATTAAATTACAAATAGATTCGATTTTGCTGTGATTTTTGTGCCTCTATATATCCTCACTAATATAAAACTATGGGTACTAATAGAGCAGTTTTACTTTTCCTGTTCACTTTGAAATGGAATGTGTTGCAGGAAAATAACAAGGAAATTTGTTTATTTGAAATAATGTTTTCTTGCTTAATAGCGAAAGTATATTATATGATAGCCATCAATGGATGTAAGTTAATTGCGATTTTTTCGAATCATTCTTCCCTTCCTTAACTCAACGTTAATCGGCCAGTTTGCTCACCAAAAAAATTGGCTTGGAAAATTCACATCAGAGGTCATTAACAAGCGGATCACACTTCGAAAATCTAATCCGCCAATGCACAGGGGGAATTGTAATCGGTCTATTAAATATTTACCAAATTGCTTGTTTCTTCGTAATGGTAGAACTATAAGATATGTTTTAAATGGATGGAGGGGTGAAATTGAAAAACTGAAGGTGCGAATATTATTCTGAAATATAAAATTCATTCTTTCTCCCAGCTGAAAAAAGTGAGTTTTAGTTAAATGAGTTAAATGTTCGTTGGTAGGCGTGGGCAGACGTGGGTTGAACAGATATATCTAAGCATTACCGACGTTCAAAAAAATTCAACACGATAGGAAGAAATGAATTCTCAAATTTTATAAACTATCGTTCCCAGGCAACGCCAGGTTAAAGTGGTTGCTAAAGTCTCTAATATAATTAATCGCGCTTTATTTGAGTTCCAAATTGGGTGGCACTGTAAAAATGTGGACACTCCATTGCTGATGCATGATATATCTCAGTATTTCGTATCGGCATGTGATGATGATATGCATTTTTATTTATTTTGTAGTATGAGGCATCGTAAGATGAATACTGTTATAAAGATTAACTCTTGATAAACATTTATATAAACCTACATTACTAAATTAACTTATAATGTCTGGAAACCTTCCGTTTTTATACGAAAAGCAGGAAGGTTCGTATAAGGAAGGAACGTATATGTTATACCTGGTTTTCTTTATGATTTAAATTTTAAAGTAATACCGTATTCCTGGTGTAGATAATAACTGAATTTCTTTATGAATTAAATTAATATTCCCTTAACATTTATATTTGATAATTGATGTTTAACATCCCATTACTCGAGGAGCAAATAAAGTATGATCATACCATCATATCATACGTCGATCACAGTAACTTTGTGCCGCGAAAAATTGCGAGGTCGCAACTTATTTCTGGGAATGATTATACTCCAGCACATATAAAAGAATTCAAGTTAAACTAGAGATGCGGATCACATACACCAGCATAAATAAAATTATCAGTAGACATCTTGCCAGTTCAAGGTAATAATATTGAAATGAAGTAATCATGTGCAATTTTCCTTTAAGCTCAAGTAAGGAGATACCCGGCCGAGACTCGAAAATTTGGCGGGTGCTCTCAAACAAGCACAAATATCTCACGCTCCATTGTCAATATAATTCGCTGTGCAGGCTCTCAGGGCCTTGTTAAAACTGATAAAATATGACTGCAATGTCAATAAATAATATACAATTCAGAAATGTCATGAAAATCCACCCGGAAAGATATGTTTAGTTATTAGAGTATGACGTAGTTGAGGAGAAAATTAAAGTTTTCCGAGCATGGTGGGAGGATATATATCAGTTTTTTGAACAACCTAAGATAGTAAAATTTACGGTAAATGTTCAAATTCAAGGTAAATAATGAAAATGCAGTTAATTTTCCATTACGAATAGCATTGACGATACTAATAACATCGACGACGATTAACAAATCCGCAGATAGATGTCAAACTGCCTTGACCGTCGGTTCCGTACTGGAAAACTATGAGAAACATTTTGTAAATAAATCTTTGCATGAAAAATATATGCCTGCAGGAGAATATTTAATTGCACAGCAGATAACATTTTGATCAACACCTCATTAATTGTCTATGCATTTCAAAGACTATCAGCACAAATATCGCATATGACGAATAAAAATATTTTATTGTCAACCAATTATATATTTTGGTAAGATTTTACCCCATAAAAATAGCGCCCCATAACATGAGGTCGCTAAAACATTCCCCGAAGTTATCGCTGAGTTTCAGGTCAGCAAAGAATAAAAAAGTCTTCTCCAATTAAGGAAAGTTCTTCGCAGAGTCCGGAAAAAGCTTCGACGACGACGTCTTTATATTAAAGATGGAAGAGTTCCCAGTATTAAGGGTTCATCTGGTCGCGCGGTTGAGGGTAATCCCGCAGGATTGTGACGAGATTTTCATGATATGAGTAATGCCAACTTTGGCCCTGATTTTCCACCGACGAGCGATCGACGCCGGTGAAATACTGAGGGGAATTTCCTATAATCGAATCTCTGCAAGAGCAGATTCGAGGCTGAGACAGTGGCGGAAATGGCTATACGACCACCCGGTTTTTTCTGAATATTTTTTCTTGCATAAAAAATACTGGATTCTAATTATACGAGGCTAAACTACGTTTAAAAATGATTCCATCGCTATACGAAAAAATAATCTTTTAAAATATATGAGGAGAAATGATGAAATTTAGAAAAACCTAGGTGGAAATGGTTATAGACCGTGATCAGATTTTCTTGATTTTAGTATCATTCAGTAATATTTTCACGTTAGAAAGTACAGCAACATAAAGAATATCCTGATTATCGCCATTTTTGGTACTTCCGGTGTAGTTCAGTGTCCATTTATATTTTTTTGAAGTAAAGAAGTTGCCAAAGGGGACAAGACTCACAGAGGCCGAGAAGGCGCCGATTTTGCCCTTTGCGAAATGCGGCAGTGGCCAACGGGACATCGCAAAGGAAATAAAACTCTAAAAAAACCGTTCTACAATCATTTTTTGCTAATTCGGACGGCTACGGATCGAAAAGGCACTCTGGACCAACCTCAAAATTAACCGACAGGGATCTTGGGCGACTGTTTTCAGAGGCTTCTAAAGCTGATGCTACCTCTACTCTATAAAATTGGCCACTGGAGTTGATGTAACAGCACAACGCATCAGTCAGATATTGCATGACTCGAAGAAATTCAAGTACATGAAGCGGAAAAACGATCCTACGCTCAAACAAAAACATATTATCAACCTACTAAAACTAGCTGAAAAGGATGTGCTTATCGGTGAGGGATTATCTTCAGTGATGAAAAAAGTTCAATCTTGATGGTCCAGATAGATGGCAATGCGATTGGCACCACCTGAACCGTGAGCCTCAATTTTTTTGAAAGCGGCAATCTGGTGTTGGTTCGGTCATGGTGTGGGGGCGTTCAGCCGAAAGGGAAATCAACTCTAGCTATTTTGCGAGGGAGACAAGATTCCGAGGTATACAAGTACACGCTATTTCACCGTCTTCTCCCTTTTACCGATGAGAAACATGAGGGATCATTTTTTTCCAGCAAGGCAATGTTTCGATTCAAACTTCAAAGTCACCAAACAAGTGGTTCCAAGAACAGAATGCTACCCTGTAGCCGTGGCCAACGTTTAGCCCTTACCTCAATACCATAGAAAATCTATAGGCATCATGGCGAGAGATGTTTACCAAAATGAGTGCCAGTTCCAATCTGTGAGTGACCTGAGCGCGGCTATCCTTCATTCCCGGGATAAAATTCCGTAAAAGACTCTGTTTTATTTGGTAAATCACATATGAGGAGAAGTTTCATTGAGGCAATTAAGGCGAAAGGAGGTATGATTGCCTATTAAAACGAGTATATAGGATCCATAAACGGAAAAACCTTTCATGGTCTTATAACCATTTCCACCTAGGTTTTTCTAAATTTCATCATTTCTTCTCATATATTTTGAAGAAAATTTTTTTCCGTATAGAGTTGGAACCATTTTTAACCGTAGTTTAGCCTCGTGTAATTAGAATCCAGTATTTTTTCATGCAAGAAAAAATATTCAGAAAAAACGGGTGGTCGTATATATATAGCCATTTCCGCCACTGTACATTTCTGAACTGTACCCATACAAGTACAGAAAGAGCGTTAATGATAAAAATGGTATTAGTTTATATATTAGATAATTTTTTACGGTGATTGTTTTCATCATGGACAAATATTCAGAAGCAAAGCGAGTCAATGACATGTATGAACACCATTATATATTCAACCGTGTCATTAATAAGTTTTTAGCCAATTCCCATCTAAAAGTTTACAAAGAATAAGTCCTTCTTGAAAAGAATTGTAGAACAATCGGCATCATGGGGTGACATCATCAGTATAATTAATCATGGCGCAGTGCATTATGAACCAGCGTGACTGCGGTTATCGGACAGGAGATTAGCTGCAGTCAGACGTTGTCATGCAGTGATGGCGGTACGGATCCCGTCAATAATTCACATTAATTCACATTAGTACGACCAAGCCTTGGAAATTGAAGTTCTTATATCATCACTGATAGCAAGAGTGAACTACGAAATATTCTCCTGGACAATGAACAACAGTACGATTCAATCGCACCAGATCCACATAGTTTGTACAGCATAAAATATTTATATTACACTAGTTAGTAACAATAAAAATGTAACTTCATGTCAGATGATGATAAGCCATTGTATTGTTTATTGGCTGCCCAAACAAATACTAAGGAAACTAAGGCTTTATAATTGGTTGTGCTACATTTTCAGTCTGAGTAGGTGACAGTGCTAGGCGTGAAGTTCGGCCGTTGCAATGACGAGGGCTCGTGGGTTCGAATAGATTCATTTGTATTTAGTTTTGACCTGGTTCGTCGAGGGCATCACTTGGGGAAACACTAGGACAAAGAATTAGATGAATCAAGTGGTATTATTATTCGTTTTATTTAGTACATTTATAACATCAGATCTAAACCAAAAAAGGTGTAATTGAAAATTCCTCGAGTACTTACAAAGCCCCGCAAGGCATGAACAGAGTGTTTGATAGCCATAATTAGCCTATAGTCTATCATAATTAATGATAACCATCAATTTCTTGAAGATATGCTAAGTCATAAAGAAATAATAAACTACAGTGAAAACCATTAAAAAATAATTTTTTAGGTGATCGCAGCTTTAGAGAGGCGTAAATTATTTATTTGGCCCATCAACGAGGATTTAGTTTTAAATTACGAAGATAACTTTCTGTGGGATTAACGTATTCACGATATGGCAAGCACCGCAATCTTCGCAATTCTTGGTTGTGCAAATGAAAGCGTTTAATAAATAGTTGAGGGTTTGATGTTAAATATTATAAATCACCAGCGAATAGTTCCGATGAACCAGCCAGGCTAGCAGCATCAGAATGATATCATTAAATCAGCATTACAAATTATATCATTGCTTTTAAATTGCATTGACGCAATGAGGATGACGTCACAATGAGCATTGCCACAATGAGGATGACGTCAGTCCTAACGAAATATTAATTATCCTAGTGATAGCATGTATCAGTCGGCTCATGAGACAAAAGCCTGAGCCGATAAAAGCATGTGCTATGTATAAAGATGATTACGCTGATATGGTCTCAGTATTACTGATTAAGAGTCCACAAAAAGGACTACGTGTGATGACAGACTCACTTCCCGCCAGGACTGCAGTTGATCAGGTAAGTCGTATAGAGACCCTTCTGAACACATAAAGAATTGTGCTTATTCAGTTCTTTTTTGTAGGTTTCTAGTTATTCTAAACATGTTCATACGTTAATGCAAAGATATGCTATAGTTAAATTTTGACATATAAAGTAAGTCAGAGCTGTATTGTGAATACTAGATTTATAAATCAGAGGTGTCTACGCGACGTTCTTTGATTGCTTGGTGTAATATTTGTGTGTGTGAAAAAAGGTGTTCTGTTCTTATTTTATCAAATCATGGTAAAATATATGTTAACCCTAATTAGACTTGTAACCAGTAACATGGTATTGCTAACTATCATTAGCAGAAAACGTGCCAATGATATAAAGAATTATCACGGGATTCAGCCCATTTTTTCGAAAACATATGACGTAAAGCGAAGTTTAACATTTTATATTTTGTTTATTAGATATACATGATATGTATATCTAATAGAATACTAATGAAGATCTAATAGAATACTAATGGTATAGAACACTAATGAAGTATAGAGTTATGGTACGCGTTCGCATAGCCTTAATATCAACAAATAATATGAATATTTATTTAGAACCATATTACACAAATAATACTCTGAACTAAACCTGCCGATCATTGATGTAAAATCCAATAGGTAAGATTTCAATTGCTCATCAAGGATTCACCAGCGCAGTTATGCACGCATCATTAAACTAGTCGTGCGAAGCTCAGCTTTTCCCAATGTTGTATTCTAATCTTATTCGAATGCAAATAGTTAGCCGTCAAGCAAGTTGCAAATTTCAATAGAACTCAGAATATACGTTACACAACCATGTCACTGGTTTGGTCATGGGTATTCTAATTTAATAATTGTTCAATGAGAGAGAAAACCTGCCTGCATTAGAATTAGTAGATCAACTGAAAAGTTTACCAAGAGATCGCAATCATATCAGAGCGGTTATAATTTCGAGTCCTCACACCTTCTAAACACCTTCTACTAGAACAGATAAAATTGATCAGTCGCACACAAAGCTAACACTGCAATTAAAAGTAAGAATACAAGAGACGAAATTCATGATCAATTAATGACTATGGTCTCATTCATAAATTAAAAACTTGCTATTCGGCTATTCCATTGTATAATTAGGGTGGCCCCAACGCCAGCGCACATTAAATCAGCGTGAAATCAAAGGTTATGATGAATATTAATAAGTATCTAAGGTTTAGAATTAATTGTCAAAATCGAGCCAAATTCAGTTGTAAGTTACCGAAAACGAATCCTCAGAGTTAATTATGAAGTTAAACAGTGGTTTAAGCATTATTTATTCAGTTGGTGAAGTTAAAAAATACAACGTGGAATTGTTTCAATACCGTGGATCACACGAGTTATTCATATACATAAAGCCACTATATCGACGTTATTTCGAGTTTATCAAGTCTAATCAATATCGTTACCCAGTCAAAATTCAGATTCCATTCTGAGACGCCCCGCGGGTCCCATTGTCTCGGCTTAGAGGAGAATCATATGAAAGTCGGCCATCTTGTCTATTCTTGCCTATTCCGGTGCTAATTAGGAGCTTAATGCGGGAGTATAGATTGCAATATGGGCCGAATCTGCGTACTGTAACCAAAAAGAGTAGTTGGTCAAGCTGTCTTATGTCAGATGCCGATATATAAGCGAACCATGACCATCTCCCGTTAATGTACTGGCGTATGGCCAATGTATGCACGCGCAGTATGTATGCACAATGCACAATGTATGCACGCGCGAACGTTTGTTAATTCATACGATGGAACGAAATAAGAATTGACTTTACAAATTCTTTGAGCTTTCGTGGTTCTTAGATAGTAATTTCATTAATTCTATGACAAAAATATCTGAATTTATTTTGTTGTATTTAAAAACAACAGTCTGTTTGAAGGTATGGAAACATTACGGGGTGCAAGAGAAGAAAAATACTTGATAAGTACTTGGCAGTAAAAAATTTATGCTTGTAGCTCCAGGAGATGTATTTCGAATCCTAGTCATAATATACATAACTAATATGTAAACTATTAATTGAAACGTTGCAGCCATGGCGCTAACTTGCCGGCGGCAGTTCTCGCTTGTTACTTGTGTTGGTGAGATGTTGAACGATGCATACTGCTCATTTCACTTGTGTAATTGTAGTGTTAAAAGCGAAGAATGTGACTTCAAAATGTTAAATTTATAAAACTGAACACTTCTGGTAAAACGAGTTTCTTAGTTTTACTGCCCAAGGCTTCTCAAAGTGAAGCTTGCTTTTTTGGAACCCGGCACCGGGATGAACACTGAGTGAATAATGGACATCGCGCCATTCTAGAACACAGAATTGAGCATCCAAGATTTTGACAATGGCAGTAATGGAAATTTTTAACTTGTGGTATATGTTGGTGTGAGCGTGTTATTTCAGCTGCTCGTGTCCATATGCTTCAGGTTTATTAATTTCTAATTCATCGAGAAAGCTGGATCAATTTGCAGAAACTTCAATTAATAGTCGAGTGCGTGGCTAGGTTAAAAGTCATTGCCAACGAGCCGCGAGCCGCTGCGAAGGAAACACCTACAGACAAGGATACAAAACGAAGTCGTAAGTTAGCAAGTTGCTCATTTTCCGTGATTATGTGTTTTTTTCGCTTTATCATCGGGTTTGGTACCAGAGTGAAATCGAAGTGAATGATTTTCGAAAAATTACAAATTAATACAGGGTAAATTTCTGAATTTGACATAGAACATGCAGTGTTGCAAAGGTTACAAATTCCAATTGGAATTTCGACGGTAGAAGTAGTTCTTCTCATATTTACAGACACTGTAGGCAAAATTTTATAGGCTCGTGCAAAGCGGTTCGTTGGACGTAACATACAAGTGATATGTCGTGAAATAAATAGATCCTCCTGCTGCTGCGCGCGTATTTGGTACCTGATACCTTCGCGACAGACACGGCCGAATCTGAAAAGTGCAGGGAGTAAAAAATGCCCCTCCCTTCCCCCCTTATACTGGGGGGAAGGAAGGGGGTATTTGAATCGCTGAACAGACTAGACACGTATCACCGCGGCACAATGAAGCAATTGGCAAGTAAATAGGAGTTTGACAAAGGAAAAATATCAGTTAATACAAATTTCGGTATTACTTTAGATTAAGTGCATCTAAAAAAGGGTGTTTTTTTAATTATATGTTTTTTGGGGTGTAGATTAAGAATCTGAAATCCGTTTTTGGCGGTCGGCATCGGAAATTTTTAATGGAACCTGTACCTAACTGGACCTAACCTGCGAGGTTTTCGTTGATTGGCTAGGTTTTTCCGGCCGCCGGACCGACTCCAAACATAGAAAAAACCTGATACACGCTGATTTCGTGTATCATTTTATCATTATACTTTTTAACATGAAACTACCCAAATTAGCTCCTATTTGGTGGCTGAATAGAGGAGACGGCCATCCCTATCGAAATTCGAAGACCTGTCAGCCGCTGGCACACGGACGCCCCAAGTTCTAATGGCAGTGTAAATTAGAAGCTCTATATGTCCGCTTTAGGTTCCGGTTGCCGGAGCGAAATAAGAGCCGAAATAGAATCTTATGAAATTCCTGTCGAGCTTGGGGCGATCGTGGGGCGCGTGTATTTAGTACCTGATACGTTCGGGACAGACACGGCCGAATCTGAAAAAATGCGTTAAAAAAAATGCCCCCTCCCTTCCAATATTGCTGAGCTCGATGGAAATTTCCTGAATCTATCCTCGTATAATTTGTAGTTCTTCAGAAATAACCAAATTCATCCTTATACTTAAATGTAACTCCACAATGAAACCTGATGATACAACGAAATATAGTAGATAGAACAGAACAAATGCAACTAACTTACTTGAGAATAATCGGTATACGCTCTGCAACCTCTTCCATCCTGTTCAGCTGGCCCGCCTAGTGGTGTCGAGTCACTCGAGTGTTGTCTGTCGGTTAGGTAGCATCGTAGGCAATGATAAACTTTCGAGTTTCGACTACACAAATAGATCCAGTTGATGTGTTGATTTAGAAATTAGAACCTTAAGCATATAAACAGGAGCAGCTTAAATAACATGCTCGTGTCGACATGCCCAAAGTTGAAAATTTTGAACACACAAATGCGTAGTCATGATGAATGTCGCCTGCCGACGAGAACTTGAGAAGTACCTATTGCAGCGAACTGATCAAATAACTGATTTAAGCATATTCCGCATGAAATCTCTTATTGTCGAAAAAATATCTTGCATCGTATAATTGCTGCGTTTGAAAGATACACCATACGATGTGAAAGATACACCATACGATACAACTACATCTTATTAATAAAATACTCGTAGGAAAAACTAACATATTTTCCTTCATAATTTAAATTTTCCAGTCAAATACGTCATAATTTAAGGAAGGCAACACAATCGAAAAGTGAGTGTTAATCTTAACAAAGTCAAGTTACTGCAGTAGCTTGATTGCAGTAAACAGCCATCCGATCACACTCAACAGGAGTCGACTATTTTTTTTTGCATTGGAAGAGTTGAGCTCTAAAATTAAATTCTTTCAAGCTTTCAAATTATCAAATGCACTCTAAATTCCTGGATGGATAACCAAAATTATAACGGAATATACTATAGCCTAGTAATGTTAAATCAAATAAGTTGCTCACAAATTGGATCCCGTTTAAACACGTTCACCCTGCCTTCTTGTACGCGATAGTTCACCGATACGACAGTTGGGGCAGCGAGAACGTTCTTGTACCGCACTGGACCAGTCTTCAGAGGTGGTCGGAAATTACGACAAACGTTCTTATGCAATCTTCATAAATTAAGCTGTTGGCCGTAGGGATGCTTAGAAATTTTAATTTAAAGCATATCTGAAGAGCTACATCTTTAGCCGCTCAAACAGACATATACTCAAAGCTGAACATTTCTATTATAGCCACTAGCCATCATTATTTTGTGGGCTTGAAGAACAGTAATCTCCAAACAATTCGAAATCAAGGACTTCCACAAGCACTCAAAATATTCATTTTCATCCTGTTCAATGTTTACAAGTGCAATGGTATTTACCATCAAATTGTTTAAAGCTCTCTGAGGGAGACAAAACTATACCTTTTCGATGAGCATTGAGCAATGAACACTCTTCACTACGTACTGATCGATTCACGGTTTGTTCTAAACTGCCGCCTTCCTATTGATTTGCTGCAACGGCTAATGCTGTCCGTATGGGGGGTGCGGGAGGTAGACCTCCACATACCCGCATACCCCCGTATGGCGGGAATTTCGATGGTTCATGCGTTTACCCTGTTCAGCATCTGACCAGCCCCATCATGCGGTAGCGTCATCAGCGTTTGACCAAGGGCATCATGACGAAGCTTGACCAGCTGCTCTTTTTAATCATATTACGCAGATTTGGCCTACCGGGCAATTGACTTCCAAAAGAGGCTGGTAAATAGAAGCAAAACAACCTACGTTCCTCTCTATATAGTTCCTCTAAAACAGTGGTTCCCAAACTTTTTCAAGCTGGCGCCCCCTTTGGCTCCCTAGCGAATTTCTAGCGCCCCCCACAGACATGCGCCTTTTTCTTGAAATTTAGTACGCTGCAATTTTAAAAGAGAAAGGTTAAACACAAATGTGTATTTCACAAATAGAACCCCATTTAGTGAACCAATATGTTTTTCAGCTGTTTCAGCACAAGAAACAGGACGTCTCGGGCCAATTTACGGCCGGACTCGTGGCCGGTCTCTCGACTAATCTCCAAATTCAGTTATCAAGTAGTATCTCCAAAACTAATGAACGCAGCTCTATGAAACTTGGAACATGTATTCATCAGAACCTAACGGTGTTATTAAGCTTGTAATTTTTGTAAATGACATGAATGTCACTTCCATTCGTGAGTTACGCGTATATTGCGAAACAGGCCGAAATTCGCAGTGATCAAAGAATTTCTTCCAAACTATTGAACAGATTTGAACGAAATTTTGAATATGCATTCCTAACTACCAAACGGTGATTTTTTTAGCTTATAATTTTTTTTTTAGATTTTACCTTTGTTTGCGAGTTTTTTTTTCATTTCACCGTCATTCTTGATTTCACACTTCCCTATATTCGGCCCGTATCGCCGGGTAATTTGTCACTTAAATTCGAGGCGATCAAAAAATTTCTTCAAACTACAGAACAAATTTCAATGAAACCGTGTATATAAATACCTAACCTCTCGACAGTGATGTTTAGCTCGTGACAATTTTTTTATTTTGCTTTCGTTCGCGAGTTGTACAGATATTGGAGGAACGACCGGCTTTTCTACCGGCCGGTTTAACCAAGAGCCGTATAAGGCCGTTTAACTGGCAAACGAAGGCAAAACGAAAAAATTGTAAGGAGCTAAACATCACCGTAACGAGCTAAAAATCACCGTTGCTGAGGTTAGGTATTTAAATACTAAGTTTCGTTCAAATCTGTTCAGCAGTTTGGAAAAAATTTCTTGATTATTGCGAATTTAAATAAACACGTATTGCTGTTTAAATCACGAATGAAGGTGAAAAAAACTCGCGAACGAAGGCGCAATCGAAAACATTTTCAAGAGCTAAACGAGTTTGGAAGAAATTACTTGATCACTGTGAATTTTGTCCCGTATTGCCGTATAACTATGACAAAAACAAACGATGACAAAATTCAAGCAATTTTCACGAGCTAAACATTATTGTTAGGTCCTAATGAATACGTGTACTAAGTTTCATCGAGTTAAGTTCATTAGTTTGAGAGATATTCCTTGATCATTGAATTTGGCAATTGACCGTGAGACCGGACGCGAGTTCGGCCGTTAATTTGTCCGAGACGTAAACCCAGGAGAGGCTAAAAAAACAGATCTGTGTGACAAAACCATCGCTGGGAGTCATGTGCTGCACGTGTTGTGTACAAATCGTCAAACAAACTTTCGAACTTCTGACTTCGACTTCGGATTGTCGCCCCCCTATCGCCCCCCAACCGCCCTCTTCTTCCTTACCGCCCCCCAAAATCTTTCCATCGCCCCTAGGGGGGCGATATCGCCCACTTTGGGAACCACTGCTCTAAAACGACCTTAATCGGCACGAAATTTTTGACAGGGATTTCACGTCTGACTCATTTCTAACTCGAGAGTGGCAACCGAAATCCGACCGACAGCTGCTTCTAAATTTTGACTGGGTACATTCCTCACACGCAATTAATGATAGCGGCAGTGAGTTATTTCTTCATTAACTGAGAAAGATAAGAGCTATATTCTTAACTGCGCTGTCTTCCCATATTCTAACCATATCCATGAAAAATTACTGACCCATCGTTTGTAGTGTAATAACAACTGTCATTTTAGACAGAGGTTAGTATTTTTATAATACTTGCATTAGGAAGCATACTTCTGAAGTCAAGATGTTTCAATTTAATTTTGAACCAAAAAATTATCATAGGGCGATGGAATCCACAACGAAAGAACTGAATTATTGACCATTCTGGCGCCATAATAACTATTCGTCAACAAATGTTTATATTTTAGAATATTTTTTCTAACATATTTACTCAAAATAAAGTCAACTTAACAAATTTACATCACTGTAACGTCGTCAAAAAATGTTTTACGAATATCGTTTGTAGAATCGTTATCTTTTTAATGTTTCCAAGCGGTGCTATCTCCTGTTAAAAAATGCATTTAGACCATACAAGCATATGATTATATTGCTAAAGCCAATTAGATTCCATCCAAGCTTTTTCAATTGAAACTCAATAATGAAAAATCTGATTATTGCAGCTGAGATGGACAAATACGCAATCTTGCAATTAGCTGAATATATACAGTGAATTTCGTTTATTTTCAGACATTTTTCAGGGCACTCCGTTCATTAATTATATTTTATCGTCAAATTCATCTTAAATGAACGGAATTATATTTTTATGGCAGATACATGACGCTTGGTTCAGTTTATTCTGCAAATACAAACATCTATATTAGAAAATTATTCTATTAAAATTATTATTATTATGACAAATTTATTCCAGACAGAGAACTCTCGAAGACAACGACAAAGATGGGTTGCATCACAGACACCGTGGCCAAGACGTTCTTAATTTCTTTCAACGTCGTAGTGGCGGTGAGTTGAAATCGGTGAGAAGGATCAAATTTGTTTAAATTTCAATCTTAATTCTATTATACTGTATATGAAGAGAATATGAAAAGCTAAATTGAAATGAAATTCGCAATAAAATCTTACGGCAATTATGCAATGAAATTTTACCATTGCATAATTGGTGAACCAAATTACCATTTATTACCAAGTATCTCGATCGAAATATTCAATCATTCAATACATAGCCAAACATGCATTTTGTTTCACAGCCGAAACTGCATCCAATATATTTAAAATCGCGTGTCCATCCATTTAATAACATCGTTGATTAACAACAAAAATATTTTACAAATGATAAATCTATACCAAGTTCAGTCCGTAATAGCAGTAAAAGATCAGCATTAAGAAACAATGAGGAATCGACAATTTTATTTGACATTTTTAGATTTAAATTTTAAATTTAAAATCTTTGTGGTGAAAGACGATCTTTTCAAAGTTTTAATGCCAATAGTATACTATCATAAAATTTTTGCACCCCGTACAGAATAATGATTTAGCATGAGAGACAAAAGCTTAATTGCGAGCCCAGAAGCCATAACATAAAAATTGTTGTGGTAAATCAAACGGATGTAGCCAAGAATCACATGGCTTATTGTAGGGTGTCGAATGGATTTCTGACCGCGTGCTCCATTTGATGACAATTTGGGTCACACTGGCTGAACTGAATTCATGAACTGGCTGGTACAAAATGCCAGAAGCTACTCGATCAGCAGGGATCTGGTAAAATTTATCCCGATATTTCTGCTCAGGGGGCAGGCTTGATCGTACTTTCTCTGGCATCCGTCATTGATAGCACGCTGTCACGCTACGGCCATGACATTCCCCAAGAACCTCATGACGTCTGCATTGGTCTGATATCCGCCTCCACCTTCATCGTCTGTCTGGGCGCTTTTGGGGTGGTCATCTCTTGCTGCTGCGGCAACAAGCTCTTCCTCTACACTGTGAGTAGTCTTAAGGTCTTGCTTGCTGCTGCGGCAACAAGCTCTTCCTCTACTCTACACTGTGAGTAGTCTTGAGGTCTTGCTGCTGCGGCAACAAGCTCTTCCTCTACTACACTGTGAGTAGTCTTAAGGTCTTGCTGCTGCGGCAACAAGCTCTTCCTCTATACCGTGAGTATATATAGTCTTAAGGACTTGCTGCCGCGGCAACAAGGCCTTCATCTACACTGTGAACAGTCTTTAGGTCTTGCTGCTACGGCAACAAGCTCTTCCTCTATACCGTGAGTATATATTGTCTTAAGGTCTTGCAGGTGCGGCAACAAGCTCTTCCTCTAGAGTCTAGACTCTAGAGTCTAGAGTCTAGACTCTAGACTCTTTCAATTATTTTTGCAATTGTAACTAATTCATAAACCAATTGATATTTAAATGGCAACGAGATTTGTGCAATATATGTTAAAGACATAGAGCTTATGATGAAAGTCGAATTGTAAAACATGGTTACCTGCATTTGAAGAAATAATTTTATTTTTGTTTCTGTAATTCCGAGCTAGCGGTGGAGCTGGACGCCTAAACGTTCTCCATAGAGATACAGCCAATTTTTGTTTAGGTAATTTTTTTTAATTTGAATTTTTAACTGTTTGAACGAATGATGAGTTGATTGCCATACAGGATTTCGCTGGCATAAACAAAGAGAAGGCCAACGACTTTGAATACATACAAGATTTCAGCTTACCGCAGTTTCAGCAATATTGTTCAGTAATAACATAACATAACATAGTGATGTCGGCGCTGCAGAAGAGTAGGCCTGATGTGGCTTGTGGCCGATTCTTGAACTTTTCGTAACTTGTAAACAGAAGATCTAAAATCGTGTCATTTGACCGGATCTTTTCAAGACTGACGATAGTTTGAAGTCGCTACTAGACTTCCATCGGGTTCGATATGGTGCTAGGCGTTTCAAGTCTGAACATATATTTTTTCTATAACTTTATCTAGTCAGTTCTTGAACGCGTTCATACTCGGAGCGCCAACGACCAACTCGTCTCTGCTTATATAGCTATCATTCAATATCAATAATTCCTATCATTTGAAAAAAACATTTTCAGTACTTCGTGCTCGGCGTGATTCTTGTGGTCATCACGCTGGTGTTCGCTGGCATGGGCGCCGCCAACATCAACAACGAGAAATACAAAAATGACATCAGAGCGCAAATGCAAAATGACACTGAAAACTACAACTTTGAAAAACAAGGAGAATATGAAGCTTCGATTGACCAGATATATCAACTGGTATTTAATATCCTGATGAATTTTCCGCCTTTAATTATAAGCCAGTAAATGCAGGTTTAAAAGTTAGTTTATTTCTTAGGACTGACAATACTCATATTTGATAATGTTTTTTTCACGTCTATCTCATTCTAAGCCGATGATCATTAAGAGCGGGTTGAATTTTTCTGCAACTTTTACTGTCATTACAAAAGTAATTTGTACATTCTAATATATAATTTATTTGATGTTGAAATACTTAGAAGAAATTGAATAGTTGCTTTTATTTTCCCTATTGGAGTTTTCCCTTTTCAGAACCTATGCTGCGGTGTCGATTATTACAACATCTCTTATCCAGACGTAAGTAATAATATAATAATTTTAACAGAACATAAACCATTTTGAGTTTATTTTTTAATTAAGTGACGCTTCGCCTGTCTTCATCAGAAACAAAATGGTGATATTTTAAATTTCACGATGATTTCTGCATTTATTTCTGAAACTTTTCATGTAGGAAAAATTAAGGGCTGTTGAAAATTTTCGAGCATTGATATTTTTCTATTGTGAGAGTTGGGTAAAGGACGATAGATTTATCCGTCTTTGGAACTTTATTTCTCGAGTTTTTTTACGCAAAAAACAATGGTTAATTCAGTTTTTGTATTGTCCTTGAAGCTATCACGAAAAAAATGTGATAAGCCTGCATTTCTTGATCCATGATTTTTCCACAGATTAAGAACTCGCAGATGCTATCTATTTTTTAATGCATTCTGTTGCCAATGTACTCCATCATAAATACCGAATTGTAAGTCGTAACACGATAAGTAGCTTGATTCAAAAGGGTTTACCAAGTTCTTTCAGCTAACTACTCGTACTTAGTCTATCATCTTCCGAGTAAAAAAAAAATCAGCGATAAACCTGGATATTTCTGTATTTAATCAAATGGAGAATTATCGTGAGATTTTTATTAATTACCCTAGCGACGACGCTTATTTACCATGCATATGTAAAATGATTATAGATAAGCTTTTATATTGAATATAAAAAAATTATCATAACATAATAACATTATATCATTTTTCCGTTCTAACCTGCATGATGACTTCCAGATGATCAATGCATGAACATTTTCACACTCAAAATCAAAGAAAGTACTTTGACGATTTGCTGTCGTCACTGTGTCTTTCTGTCGCAACTTTCCTTGAAGCATCTATATTTCAACATTGCTATATACAATTGAATGTTGCAGGGAGAGCTACCAGCTGGATGCTGTAAAATATATGTCCCAGGGAAAGTTTGCACAGCAGATCGAGAAAACATTTACACCCAAGGCTGCTGGGTCATGTTTTCTAGTGTAGTCAGCGACATGGCTGTAGCTACTGTGAACTTCGCCATCTTTTTCGGTGTCCTGCTGGTGAGAATACCTTAAATAAATTTTTAGTTATTATTATTGTTATTATTCATGGTCATGAGTTATTACTCTTCGGTGAGATCGAGATCGAAAAAGTATGAGAAATTATAAATCGATCGATCCATTTTCCAAAGCACCTATTCCGACGAAGAGAAGTTACAACTGGCTTCTAGCAATTTATAGTGCAGAACTACTTTTAGCGACAAATTTGAAACTTCAAGTTATTTGTTTTCTATTTCACTATAATTATTCTTACATTCAAATTGGACTTGAAACATGAGTGGAACGTCCAAACCTCAAGTTAAACCCCCCCCCCAAAAAAAAAAAAAACATAAGATATAAAGTAGACAAAAATTATCGAGCAATATCAGCATAAGCATAAACAATTTTCAATATTCAGGTTAATAAAAATACCACAAGTCGAGATTGCTTTAATTTTTTACTCTAGTTTTACTTTTTCATGTTTTTAATATATTAAAAATCAATGCTGAACATTTTTCCTTTTCAATCCTCTGTCCTGCTCTGACAATTTATTTGCTAAAATTAATTAAGTTCGTTGAACACGTCAGTACGTAAATACAGCCTTCATGTTTTCCTCTTTTTTGACAGTTCGCGCTGCTGACGTCGACGTGTCTGTGCGTCAATTATACCAACTGACCTCGACGAGTCTGTGCGTCAAGTGTACCAACTGACCTCGACGTGTCTGCGTCAAGTGTACCAACTGACGTCGACGTGTCTGTGCGTCAAGTGTACCAATTAACTGACCTCGACGTGTCTGCGTCAAGTGTACCGATGCTATGCCCATCAGAGCGCGCCCCGCTGCTTCTGAAACAATGTCTCAGTGACTGCAGTTAATAAAATTACCGTAAATACATATTTAACGGTCTAGGTTAACCGTCTAGCGAATACATATTTAGGATGAAATTAGATTACAAATAGATTGGAGATTTTGCTGTGATTCTTGCGCCTCTATCCATTATGATATAAAACTGTATAGGAACTAATAGAGCAGTTTTATTTTCCTGTTCTCTTCAAAATGGAATGTGTACAGAAACAGAAATGTTTAAAAAATAAACACAAATTTTTTTTAATGTTATATGGTGGAGTACTGAGAAATTTTGAAAAATATACTAGGGATGAGATTGAGAAATTGAAAGCGTAATTTTATTTTGAAATATAAAATTCCCTTCCCTTTCAAACTAAAAAACGAGAGTTAGATAAGTGTTCCTTTGTAGACGTGGATGGAACAGATACATCTAAACATTACCTAAGTTCAAAACTTACAACAGGATAGGAAGAAATGGAGAATTATATATAAACCTACATTTGCTTAATTGAATTTCAATGTCTAGAAACATTCCGTTTTCATATTAAAAAGCAGGAAGGTTTATGAAAGCTTGAACAGGCTTTTTCTTAATTAATAATCTTAGTATTTTCTTAATTAATCTTAATAGAACTAATACTAAGAATAATTATTATGATTGCTGCAACGGTGATCATGGAGCAGGAATTGTCTATCCCGAGCAACGCCGTGGTAGCTTGCCAATTAAATATGAATACCTATTAATTACCTGTCAAATAGTTGGACCGCATTTGACCATCCGGACACTTGCGTCAAAAAGTTGTCTGCAACTGGATTTCTTAAAGATATAAAGTAATTTTCCTGGGCTATATGAAATAATAATTTTCAAAATCCCATTGGCCATGGTGCAAATGAAGTATGATCATACCATCATACATCAGCCTGACCAGGTTAAATAGAGGTCTCCGCGCCATTTAATTAATAGCAATTTCATTACTTTCATTGGTGTAGGTAGCCAATGATGTGTCGAAAGTTTCCAGATCATTTTGGCTCGAAAAGCCGGCATGATTAAGTTGTCAACGAGAGATGCGAGTCAATCTCAAAATAATTTACTCAAGAGATGCGGTATCTTATCGGTCAACTGAGTACTCGCAGTCGCACCAGCTGTTCGAATAAAAATATCTGTCTGAGAAATTAAATCGATGTGAGGTAAGAATAGCTGAAAGAGCAGACCGAGCGAAAAATCTACAAAGCACATTTGCAAAACTGAAATTTAGAAATATTCCAAGTAGAAAATTGAAGAGACTAGAAAGTTCGTGCGGATGAATCGTGAGAGCTAATAAAATTAAAGAGTTTGTCCTCAAGATTCAGAGAAAATTTCTTGTTCACAGAAAACGTTACAAGCTGATCTGAAATATTTACAGCGATGGACATAGAAAAATTTCATTTTCAAACATGAGACTATTACCACAATCAGCTATTAAAATTGAAATTGAAAAGCAATTAGGTATCTGTAGTAAAAATAAGAGCATGATTTAATTATTCACGATTATTCATCATTTCAGAAATTTCGTTCATGTCCACCTAATAGCTAATGCCGAAATCCAAAAATAGACATCATCAAGACACAGGCTGTCAGGCTCAGGCTAAAAGCACAACGTGGGCTCAGTTTTAAAATATAAATATTACTTATGTTTTGGTCCGACGTCGATATTCGTAGAACAATGTGACCGTCATTGTGTTCGTTAGCGTTCGTTCAAAGCTTATTAAGCACGTTTGTGTACTTGTGCATCAATAATATATTTATTTCAGCATTCAGCCTAGAATATAAAATTTATCAATTATGTAAAAAAATTCGGCTTCTTAAGTGGCAATGCTAAATTTCCAAACTTGAATTAGCACAATGGCTCCATCGATTATCAATGGTGCTATTCTTGTTAAGTATTCCTGTCAAAAGCCAGTGGATGATCGTCCTTTTCGTACAGGCAAACCTGGAAAATGTTTCTGAATTGGTACCTTAAAATTAGCATTCATCACAAAAGTAGTTTCTACACAGACCTCATTTCAATTTGAAAATTATTTTTTGGGTTCTGTGAAACAATTTGCACTAATTGGAATCGCGCCGCGGCGTGCATCAAACCAATCAGCTTAGAACGCAGAATTCAATAATATGTTATAACAAAATCACCAAAAGATCTCATCAGAATAGATTTAGTATCACATGATCATCGGGTAAGAAAATATTTGTCGTCGCACGACCGTAGGCTAAAAATGCAGCATCACACGATGATGTGCTGAGAACCCATCTGACAATACAAAATCTGGTCAGAACAAGTAGCATCACATTATATCATAAGAAGCAATTAACCTTTACATCATTAGACAATAACACATTTAAAATCACACAGTGAGTAGCTATTTACATGCATAGCATAGCGCGATTATTGCCTAAGAACACATCAAGCATCACACAATCAGGTTGGAACATATTTAGCATCGCACTAAGTGGAGGAACACATTCAGCATGGCATTATGATTATACAGTCAGAGAACTCCTATAGCTTCGTGTTCTGAAGATCTGGTTGCCAGTGCATGGTTGGAACATATTTGACAACGGAGCATAAAATTATTTAGCGTCACATCACTTGGCCAGTATACGAGTTGCATGACAAGAACAACACATCATTGCATTGCAAGTGCCACAAGCATATCATTGAAATTAATCCTTCAAGTAATTCCCTGCATATGTGCGACGCTGTGACTTTACTATAATACATGGATCTGCGTCATGCACGCATTGCATAAATCCAAGAGACCTTGGCGCAGCCCGCATTACAACCACAACACAGTTCAGGATGTTCCCAATGGAAGCGGCCTAGAAAGACAATGGGAAATAATAATGTTTCATGAGTCGAAAAAACGGAAGCTCAATTCTGAAAGAAACCTGCAGGCATATTTCGCATCGGGGTACATACACGAGTTACGAGGTGCTCAATTTAAACACACCTCATGTTGCTATCCAATTCCAACTAAGAGAAAAAAATATGGGAAGCGTTATAACCTGAATGCATCTCGTAATTAAAAGTATTTTTCTCTTAGTATACGAAGGAAGTAAATGCTGGCAACACAAATCGATGACCGAAATGCGTCAGAGCTTATCGTCCTCGCCGACCCTTATCGATGATAAGATACGCGTTGAGTCACCAGCACGCGCCTCATTATGGCATTTCAGGCAGACGAAATATTGAGTGATAGTCAAATATTGTTTCACATATTCCAGAAAAATGAAATGAAAGAATGACGGAAGGAAGTCTCAAAAGTAATTTCAGTGATAGGAAAGGCATCGATATGAAGTTATTTGAATAAATCAAAGACCTTTTAGTCACTGCTTTTAGTCCTGCACTGCTTTTAAGTGATAAATGAGTGTCAAAATAAACTCCCTGAAAACTCTTCACTGTTCTAGCTATTACTAATACCTTCAGATTTTAGAGTGATTTTAAAATAAATTTCCAATAATTTATAGATTTATACCTTCGACATTTATATAGCATAACATATAGTTTCAATAATTATTGAAGCTTCAAAATTAAAATAGAGTTGCACCCAACGTCCCACGTAGGTATGAAGGCATCAAACAGCACGTGTGCTAAGTTATTCTCATTCAGTTTTATAATACAGCTTCAAATAAATTTGATCTCATAAAGGAGATGCGAACGATGGAAAATAGTGAATTCTCTTAGTATTCGAATTTTTTTTCAAGCAGTTTTATACGATATTTATTCAATTTAGATTGATTGTTATTAGTAATGCCTATCAAAGCCATCTTTTTAGAATACGCTGCCGACCTTAATTACTGCACAAATAGATGTGTTTTTTTTTTTTTGCTCAAGGTTACATGTGCGCAGTTGGTTGTGGTTGTGTCCCGTGGGTCGATCAAACCAATTAGTGCTGAGGCCTATAAATACTGATAACTTACTTATACTTAAACTTAAACTGATAACTTATGATCTCAAGTCGGTACGATCTATCCGGCTGTCCCCTTCCTCATGGTGCCCTGAAAATTGCTCCAGCCGCCTAATATATGCACGAGTATTAGTATACTAATAAACGCGCTGGTGGTGGCAGTGCAAAGCGTCACCTTATTGAAGTATCAAATTTCAATATTTGTCATCCATCGGCCACTGGGTGATCAATTGCACGATTTCATAAGCAAATATACAAATAAAAGAATCTTTGTATTGGTTCGCTGCTAACGTTTAGCCTTCAGCCTCAGGAATCACGATGACGAACTGATTTATGGTACTGAACGTCCGGTCATGGCTAGAGGCGTGTACGATTAACTCGATAAAAATGATAGAATTATTGAAAAAATAACTGAATATTTATTTCCTTTTTGTCTCTTTACAGTACATAAAAACCTAAGTTAATTTTACGATTTCCGATACAATGAAAGGAATGACTATCACGCCATTCAGTCACATTGTTATTGAATTGAATGGCGTTAATCTCCTCAATGATATCCATTTCCGAGTGAATACGATTCAACGATGAAATTCAATTCAACGTCAAGTGCTGAACAATATATTGCAGAATTGGTGAAGTGAAGCTCATAGCCAAAAGTCGGCAAGTCTTAGATCGACAATAATCATGGTCTTTAATCATCAAAATTACCAGCACACATCGCATGGAATTTCAGGAGTCAATTGAAAAATGAAAAAGTCACGACTGCACGAATTTCTATGCGTTGTCCTATGTTCGTCAAATGAACGTGTAATTTACCCTTTCGATTAGGACATAATGGAATTTGCTTTCATTGATTCAGCGTACAATTGTACTTTGTAAAAGATGTCTGCAAGACTCGCAATTGTTGCTCGCCTTCAATATACTGCAGGCACCATCGAGAAGTAGCTTCTTTATCCCGGACAATTGAAGCAGTTCTAGAGAAAGTTCTGAGTATCTGGGGCCATTGATCGCGTCTAATTCGCAACATGCAAATCAAGCTCGTATTTTTCACGGTCTTATAAACGAAGTGGTGAGAAAAAAGCTACTCCTCTAAAAGCTGAACTCTGTCCTTCTCGTTGTTAAATAATTCGATGTACAAAAACAAAGCTTGAACATTAACACATGCCGGATACAATTGGCGAAGTAAACTTAAAACCAAATTCTCAGTGTAGTATAAACATTATAGATACCAAGAGCTTAGAGAAACATCAAAGATATACATTTCATTTGCTATACATGTCATGTGATAAGAAGTATATTTTTATTGGTTGCTTCATATCGTTTATCATATCAATGGTTGCTTCATATGATTTATCACATCAATGGTTGCTTGATATAGTTTAAAGCCAATAATGAATAAATGAACGCACGAATAAACAAACGCACAACCATGAATGAGTGTGACTGCATTATAAATCCTTACTGAACAAACAGTCTTCTGCATAAATTGAAACATAATCGAAGAAACGTATGACTATATAATATATATGTACCGATGATCGACCAAATATCCACACAAGACGCTGGTATTTATACGCTCGAGTACATGCATGGACATGTAGAGGGTACAACACGACTATGTACAGTATAACATCAGAGGTAAACGTATGAACTTTGGCAATGCATGAGTGAATGCACAAGAAAGTGAATGAACGGATGCACGAGCGAATAAGTGCATGGTGTGGTACAAATAGAAGCAAGACTGCAAGTAAGCAACATATTGCATGTATTCGAATTTGAAAGTTTTGCAAAATAATGTGGCCGATGTAGCAGCCTCCATGCAATTATGTATTGCACTGAACTCATTTGATCACAACAATTACTTATAAACGTGTAAAGGCATTTTCATTCGCATTTCCCATGCACCCTAGTAAAAATCATTGTAATCGTTGTAGTGAATTTGAGTAATATTAGTGATCGTTATGATTTTGTTAGAGAGAGTTATTTATTGTGAAGAAATACTAAGCATTATATTACGGGGCTGGGAAGCCCCTGATATAATGCTTAGTTTCAACGACTCAATACTTTGGAATGCACAATTTATGATCCTAATAAAGATCGTAAAAGCAATCACAAATGCCACGAAAAATAAAAACTTGGTTGTTAATACACCGAAAAAATGAAAATATAAGTAAGCAAGGACAGATTAATTTACTTAATGAGAGATACTTACTAGACAGATTTACTTATGTAAATGACCTTTACAATCATAAAATTTACGCATTGAGGCCATAGCCCAAACTCAAAAGAGAACAAATTCTGTTTTTAATTCATTTCAAATGAGATAAGTTGTAGTTTCGTCTGTTAAAAGTTTACCTTTGGTGTTAGAAGGGAAATGCAAATGACATACAAGAGTACATACTGAAAATTTCTAGCTATCATCAATAATTTTTTAAAGAGTAAAGTCCGAAGATTCTTGAAACAAATTCTCTATTCGCGTCAAACCTTTTGGTGCACCGACATTCGCTATAGCGCCATTTCCGGCCTTATAACCCGAGGCATTACGTCACTTCTTGGGCAGTTTAGTTCAATGAGTTCATGCGTGATTCACGACGCTAGCAAAGTTTAATAAAATGATGACTAACGCACAAACCGAAAGCCTAATAAAGATAAGCTTTGTACCAACTATTACAATTTATAAGCCTAAAGATTAAGATAAGCTGATATGATTTCACTTAATAAGAGAGAAATTACACGAAAAATACATACACCGAGCAGCTAACGACTTTCTACATTAACTTCATTTCCAGTATATATCATTTCTTTATTAGTTTGGATCTGTTGTGGAAGCAATAAACTCGTAACAAAATTCTTGAAGACGCTTAATTATTATCTTATTATTCTACCGCACAATTTTCAAATAATTTGTACCGTAAGTGACATCAAATATCTCGTAATCTCTATGTGATTAATTAAATACGCGGGAGTTGACACAGAGCATATCAATCACTCAATCAGATCTCAGTTGACGCCCAGATACGAACCGCGTGATGTTGACAAAGAGTGGCCAGAATTGACAGAAGCTAAGAGCAGGACTGACAACGAGGAAGAACCTCTCAGGGCTCATCCACCGTAAACAGACAGGAATAGAAAGATGCATTTATTTCGCAAACACAGATTTGATTGCAGGGCTATTACGCCAAAACTATATCGTTGATGTCCGGGGTAAATGTATGAATCATAAATTTCCGAGTTGAGAGAGCGATCGAAGTCTATGTTGAAGTATCCAGTTCAATCGGGTTTTCAATTATTTCGTTAGTAAAAATGAAAAAAATGCGCCTGATATATGATGTTTAAATAGAAACCGGTAGTTTACAGTACATTAAGAGCAACGTACCATATAAAAATTCACTATGAACACACGCAGATGACATTCGGTTCTATGCAGTAGGGCGGATTCTCGTATAGAACAGATTTTGTTCTAGGAAGGAACTCGGTTCAGATCTTGGACTAGGTTTAGATAAATGGTGCAATAATATAATCAATCCGCGCAGTGGTAACTCTTCATCAAAATAACTTTCTGGATGAAGCAAGGCGGAAGTTTGGAGATGAGATAGCAGTCAAATATTCCCGGCAATTAAAGCTACGATCGCATTAACTATTCAGATTATCAAAATATGACTTTGACTAATGAGTTTATAGGACAAATTCTGTAACAACATCATCATTACGCGATTGAGGAGTGTCGTATTAGCAATACGTATGACATACAGTCTAAAAATTAGGGAATAAACATAACTGCCGGAAGGTAAAGTTCTTAGTAGAATTACGTCATGTTACGCACTAAGGATTTTCCTCAAAGTCTTTTAGCTACACTGTACATATGATGCAGCTGCGGCTGAGCGGTAGTGAGTCACCCTCAGCCACAATCACGTGAATTCTAGCTTGACCAATACCATGAACGGGATGTGATGACGTCAATCCAGAAGGTGGTTCCCAGCCAATGAACGCGCGTTGGGGAACGGTGACGTACGGAACATTGCCTCATCAGCTAGAGGTGATACTCAATTTCGATTCCACATCACGGAGGAATCGTCAGGCTGAAATGATGGGCAGTGGAGTTCTATCAGGTATCGATTTAGAACGATGCAACGAGGAGGAATCGTAGTCCCTCAGATAAGGTACGAGGGACTTTTTTCCAAAACCGTTTAATTTTAGTAGTTCATAGTCATGCGTAAAAAACGCACTTTGACAATACAACATGGATCAACTTGAAAAAAACTGGGATGCTGAAAATCACTTTATTCAGAAAAACTAGGATTTGTTAGTAATCCGGGATGGTCTTCATAGACTACTCCTCGCGACATCATTGTAGCCTGACCAAACTTAATCATACATGAGAACAGTAAACAGTAAAAACATTATTTTTGTTATGCAAAGAAGAAATCAAATTAAAATTTTGATCAAAGACAAGTAAGCTGTAAGTACTAGTATTGCATTTTTCAACAGATAGAAAAATCCACTTTGAAAGAAGTGCATTTAATTATTAACACCTCGACGTTAACTTCTTTTTTTATATTTTCAGCTTATACTAATAACTTCCATCAGTAAGAAGTCCAGTCTCATCAAAGTATTGGTTCCACAAATTGCACTACTTTGGAACTGGCATCACTACTGTTGTGGCTATTATGTGGCTGAAAGCTTGAGACATTAAGGAATTGGCTGATTTTCAGCCGAGATTACTCTCTGAAACATATATATTAATCGCCGTATTCAGCGTTCGAGCAAAATGCAGCAATTATTGCAATACAATGGCAAACGTTGTTACTCAAGATTTGATCACAAATAACGTTGCTCGCATTTGGTCATTTGGTATCAATTTAGTACTGACAAAATAAGCTAGATTTGTTCTGATGAATTTGGACAATAAAGCGCATGTTCCAATCAAACAATGACTCTCCTATCTCGTGCAGGAAAATGGATCGCATGCATTTGATAAAAGCAAATGGCATGTGGGATCACTTTTCGGGCTAAGCATTGTTAGTTGTTACACGAATAAATACGCCCCTTTGCTGCGCTTCTGTTCAGTGACGACGTAGACTTGACGGGTGTAGGATGTGCGCCTTTCATGTGTTTTGTGATTCTGCACTATTGCTGTGCAGGAAACGAATAAAAACACCGATCGAGCTGACAGCGTGACTGATTATTAAATCAATAATAAACGTTTATAATCTACATTAATACTGTATCGAAATCGGCGGTGTCATTTGTTCGTCCAGTTAGTGATCATCTCTGACGAGTTACGTCTTAGCAGGGTTTGCTGACACTATTCATGTATAAAATTCAAGTCTAAACAAAGGAAAGCACTTTCTAAACATCAAGCACTGTTTAATATATAGGGATTTGTGTCTGGTCGTAGTCAGACGACTAACATGGTTGCGACTTTTCATGAATTTCCATTTAACATTCGTTTGATAGCCTGATTAGCCTCAGGCTTTTAGTTTGATATTACGTTCACCACTGCGATACGCTCTTCCCAGTTGTGGTGAAACTTGAAATAGGAGTCGTGCGTCGTTATTTGCGAGAGCAGGGGACGGCCATTGGATATTTTGTATAATACATTGATGAAAATCGCGCATTACTGCTCGCGCTGTTGTGTATCTAAATTTTCTTGACATTTGTGGCCCTTTCAGTTACAATTTATGATACTACCTATGTCTTAGTGACAGTCATACTGTAAAAGTGTAAATATTTGTAACTTTCAAATATTTACAGTAAGACTATCAAGACTTTAAACTGTCTAGTTATTAACCCTCCGTATTCTAGAGATCCATTTGTTTAGATCAATGGCCAATTCGTAATTGAGCTTCCTATGATGAGGGGCGAAAGAAGGACGGATGTAGGAAGTTATACTGGTACCCGAGCAAGAATTTGTGTCCATTTCCTGAATTTGACGTCACGAGAGCTAAACTAATAACTCTTCTCTCCGCTCTTCTGGTTAATCTGGTGGGCTGTGGGCTAACTGGCATAGGCCCTTGCAGTGTGCACCTGTTGCTAGTGACATCATTCACGATGCGAAATCACGGCACAGATGTGCATTTACGACAGCTGCCTGAAGAGCTCGAGTTCTTGCCAGCTCTTTCTACGGTTGGTAAGGTTGTGTTGTCGCTGTGCATGCCAATGAATTCATAGGACGGATTTTGAACATAGCAATGTGAACTCCTTAAGTTGTATAGCTGAAACTAGAAAGCTGTTGATGAAATTAAGCGAAGATTGCAGGACCGAAGGTCGTTCTAATTAAAAGTTTATCACATTTAATTGAAGGCCGCCAACAAATTATTCAATTTAATATTGACCTCGCTACTACTACTGTCCTATTATATTAGTTAGCTTCAAAGTTAGCTTCAAATAAAATGTACTATTACCTTGTGGCTTCAACCGAGAAAATAAAACAGCGACCGTTTATTATAAATTCAATTCATCGGTAACTGTCCTCGTTAAATATTTCAGTCGTAACGAATTTCTTTTAGTCAATATTTATCGGACAGCCTAAACGGAAATGATATTTTCGTACTAGCAAATACTCTGAGACTCAAATTTTACTATTTACTAATACGTCCGAGCTTTGCGGTTAGTCAAACGCCTGCCACCTTGAGTGGGCGAAATCTTTAAAACAGGATGACACAGAAAATCCTGGAAGTTACACAACTGAAATTAAACTCGGCCAATGAGAAGGCTTTGAGTGACGTCATGAGAAGGCAATCTGTCGTCCAATGGCATGCAGGCGGACAGTGCGGGTCCTGGTTGCCAACCGCCGTAGGACTCTCCACTCAGCACTCAGTCAGCAGGAGCGCAGTTTATCAGGAAGCATCTTGCGAGAGGGCGCTAGTGATGTTACACGTAAAAACTAATCTGCTCAATTTCGTATACAAAACTCTGCAATTAATGTTCCATATTATTGAAGTGCTTCAATGTTTATAAATTAAGTAGGTATATTTATTTGGCTGCCCGTGTATCTCACCGCCTCTCATCTGTATATTGATTGAACGTAAATCGAAGTTGGCATTTGCAGCACCGTAAATGCGAACGTGTATAATTGGTCTGGACGTGGCATTCCGGTCTTTGATTACTGCTGAACCAAAGCGTTAAAATTTTTAAATCTGCTGACCAACTGATAATTTATGTAGTTAAATTTGCTAGGTTAGGTGTATAATATTCAGTGACGATACGAGTCGTTTTTTAGGATGGGTGTGCGAAGTACTTAAAACTTTGAACAAAAGCAAATTGACTTGATTCTTTGGATCCTGTAAACTATTTTGACAACTGGATTTGCAACGTATGAGTACTAAAGGTATCGAAAGTTTCAATGAACGAGATACGTAATCAATACAAACCTTCTTGTTATCATTCACCTTGGCTTCGTTCCTATAATCTATACCGGAAGTGAATTCTCCCTTTGATCGCTGCCACACGCCCCGCGCATTACCACTATCTCCGAGTTGAAGTGAAAGTTTGAGGCTTATCAGCCAGGTGTCAATAGTCGGCTGGAACCAGTTAGCCGTCAGAATAAGAATTCTTATACTTGATGCAAGGGTAACCAAGAACCTGCATGCAAACGTGAATCCTGTGGACTAACTACACAATTTATTACTCTGTACTATTTCTTAATATTGATTGAAGCTTGGCAAGCAATATGTGGATTAAAAGAAATTCATCTGCTATGTGAGGGTTCAAGGTTCATATAAGACCGTCTGGTCTCGTGTAGAACCGTTCGATCGCATTACACGCAGGGCAACAGTGGATAGTTAAATTGGTGTTCAATCGCTGTTCTTTTATGCAGTCAAACCATCTGGCTCGGGTGTTCGTGTTTTTGTTACTACATAGAAATTGCAAGTAGGGATGAATATAAATTGTCAAGAACGTTAGGATTGTAAGAAACCAACATATTTTACGAAGTAAGATTGATTTCCCCATACCACCCAGATTTCCCCATACCACCCAGTGCAAATTTTTAAATTTTCCGCATCTGTTTCAGAGGTAAATTAATATAAATTGAACAAGAAGAGTTACCCAATAAACAGATCAAGATGGGTTGCTTCTCCAAGTTTTTCCTGTTCATCCTGAACTTCATTGTCTTTGTGAGTAAATTCTTAGTCGTGTGTATATATTCGAGCATGTTTAATCCGCGCAATATTTTGCCATTTATCCTAAGTTGTATATATCTACCAGGTCACGCAGTTCACACATTGTGACTTACATTTTCAATTGTATTAGCTCTGATAGTATTCCATGACTTGGAATTCATCTCTGAATTTTTTCAGGCTATGGGTGTAGCCGTCATTGTTCTGGCCTCCCTGATCTTGGCCAACAGCGACGACTTCAAGGTCCTGCTTAGCGATGGAGTTTTCACGCTACCCATCATCCTCCTCATTCTGGGCATCATCGTGATGCTCATTGGTTTCTTTGGTTGTTTTGGTGCGATGCGAGAGAGTCCCTGTCTTCTCTATACCGTAAGTTTCGAAGTTAAGTTCAGTTCAGTTATTAGCTTGACTGTTCTGCTTAACTTAGCCAATTATTTGCCATGAACTGTTTAGCTGATTCCGAGTTTCAACGACGCCAGTTGATTTGTCATATAGCTGAAATTTTCGTAGAAAAACTGAATTGAATAGCCGAAATAAATAAGGCTTAGTACACTTCGTTCAATGAAATGCGGACTAGATGAACTGAGGCAACGTTAACGTGAGCGATAATGAGTTTAGTATGCCAGTGTAAAGCATGCATTCAACATTGACATGACTCCCATAATTTAAATTGATCGTGCTTCTCTGGCGCTTCCATTTTTACAAATATTGTCAAATAATAGCCAAGAAAAGGGAAATTTTTTCTAATGATAATATTCTGTGTAGGCCACCTTACTCGGATACCTTGGTAAAACTATGGTAGAAAATTAACGAATGCCGTAATCCGCTAGATAGATAGCATAATTTTTCTCGTCTTTGCGCTAACCTTCTTTGTAAGATTTCTATGCCTGTCGCTCTTGATTGTAATTTATTTTCTTTTCAGTACGCCACTATTGTATTGGTTCTGCTCTGCGCCCAAATTGGGGTTGCAGTCTACGGTCTTGTAGAAAAAGATGAAATTCAAGAGAAGATTGCGAACAGCATGGCCGAAGTGTTCAGCAAGTATGGTGGTGATGACACAGAACTGAATAATGCGCTGGACGCAGCTCAGCATCAGGTAAGCTATTTATTATTCACATATAATATGAAGTCTGTGCTGAAATAAGCAATATGTTAAAAAAAATTACGTAGGAATGATCTTACGACACTTTTCCTGTAACAATTTAATTTCTTCAAAAATGCTGGCGACAGCCCCACCCTATTTTGATTAGAAATATTTTGCCAAGAGCCAAAAATCGCCCTTCATTTTCAGTAGCAATCTCTAAGAATTCAAGTTCTATGTGACAAGAACTTTGAAGAAAAACGTGCTAGTTTCTTCATCTTCTTTGGTTCTGTATTCCCATCGGCAATTCTATTCGATGAAATAATATTCATCAAATTACTGTAGATGCATAATTAACTTATTCCAAGTTTCAAATAACTTTGGCAGCTTCAATGTTGCGGAGTGTACAACTACACGGACTGGAATTCGGGCTATATCAACTCCCCATTGCCCGCCAACACTGTGCCCCCCGGGTGCTGCAAGACTAACGTCACGGGCTGCTACCAAAATGTGAACACCAACCCCGACAATATTTACGTCACTGGATGCTACACTCTCCTTGTTGATACCATAAGGGGACAGGCGTTATGGCTTGCGATCGGAGCGATAATTTTGGGACTTGTACAGGTGAGCTAAATAAATGGTCGGGTGTCAAAGGAGAAAACTAAGAGCACTATCAGTCTCTTCAGATTAATCTTGTTAAGAATTGTCCAATATTTTCATTTGAAAGCTCTCCTCTGAAGAAACTGCAAGTCAAAATTTCACCGTATTGTCGAAACGACAAATAAACCAACAATAGTAGATTACACCTAAAGCTAGAATGGCGACATGATGATCGTGAATTAAAGTGTTTTGACCAGCGGTATTTGATCCAGAAATTTTTAGGAACTAGTTCTGCATAGCCATTGCATCGAGGAATAGTGCTGCTTATGGGCTTGTGTGGCCAGTTATTTTGAAATTAATTAATTTTATCAGCCCACAGTACCTAAACATTTTTGTGTCGTGGACTGCCAACTATTAATTTGAATTTTTTTCTACAGCTTGGATGCGTCCTCATCGCATGCGGTATCGGCAAGAGGGGCGGCAGTGATCATCGGGTGTATTAGATTTTGCGAGACTGAGGAAATAGTTCGACTATGAGGATAGTCTACTGTAACATGGAAATGAGTTCCGAAAACAAGTTTCTTATTTTTGTATATATGATTCCTGTTTGTTTAGCACCCATCATTATAGTAATTTACTATTTTATTCTGGAAAACTAACTATTATTTGCGTTGGGTTCTAATGGTTGGAAATATCGTAGAGGTTTTTGTCGAATGTCAAATCCTCACATGGTTTTCTAACGAGCTGTTTGCCCTGACTAGTTTGTTTAAAGGATTCATTTAGTAAATCGTATTCGAAATGGAGAATCAGGGTAGCTTATTGCAGTGTTTGAGGTTCGAAATTTATGGACCTAAACCATACTGCTGAAAGTGATATCATTTACCCTGTATTTGTAGAACTAAGTTTAATCCGTATTATTCTCGATCTACTTACGTTTATCGCTTGAACTACAGTATTCTACACGTACTTGACGCAACAGATTTTCTGCGTACTTAGCACGTGAGACTGCTAACTACATTATAGGCACTAATTATCATGTACACATTGTATGTTGTGAATTATTTTAATAAATGGTAATACGAAGTGAAGAATAGTATTCATTGACGTATTATCCAGAAGCATGGAAAATTTGTATGAAAAACATAGGTACATGGTTACAAACAGAGATGGGACATGTAGGAAACGAATACACTACAGAAGTTGAGATGAAAATTACGGAGCACTATTTAAGGGGCGTGGGTTGGAAATCGTGTCTCTCAATTCTGAATCACTCAAGGTTGGAATGCTGTCAATGAGAGCGGCTGTTCTTTACGTTTACGATTCGAAAAACGATGAATTTTGTACTCAAATCCTTATCATTCGTCACTTGAAGCTTTGCCCAATCCAAGACGCCAGTCTCGGTGAATTTATCCGGCCGTGCAGAGGGTCTGGGCACGACCCTAGCATTCACTTTTCGCGTAGGTGTATGTGGTACTAAAATTATTACCTTGGAGTGTAGTATACGTATAGTTGAAACAATTACGTATAAACCATTATAAGTACGCCGTGGTTTGACGTAGTAAATAGTAATTTACGCAAATAACAAACGCATTAGGGTAGCTCTTCTGTAGTGTCGAAGACCCACCAGTCGCCACCGCTATTAAATTGACCCACTTCAGTCCTTGGTTTCAGTTTCACGACAGACAAATCACGGTTCTTCGCAGGTGTTTTCTAGCCATAAAAATTAGCGAGCAAATCAATCTTAAAGTAAGTGTATCGCCCAAACGCAACAAAACGCATTTCTGATCAATAAAACATAAATCTAATAATATATGGTGGAATTGATTGCAGTAGAAGAGTAGAATAACACTTGCGAGTTCTGCGTCAGGAGCGATACTTGAATGACGCGAGTTCTCGTGCATAGTATGGATGAAAGTTAAAAATAATTCTCGAATTGAAATACGAATAATTGTGGAACCATTTTTCAAGTAAGAGGCGCCATAACGCAAAATGTGAATCATTCGCAGTTGAACTGCTCTCGTGCAATGGCCGTCACAGGTTCGTTACGCGGAGATAGTCAGTACCTATGTAAACTTTCACCATTTTTACCTCGACGTACCAGTGTGCGTCCCATGCAACGTTCCAGCTTACAGTACATGCACAACGCATCCCACCAACAATTCCTAATTTGGGCTAAATTCTAATAATATTTGCAGAATTTCAAACCCAATTTGGTGCACCTGAAACAGGTAAATAGTTTTGTACCTACAGAATTATTTGAGAAAATTAATTAGTTATCAAGTAAGTCTCGGATTAGCTGAGCAATATTATTAGGGTAATTACTAATTATGATTGGCGCATTAACTAGGAGGTTGTCGGCAGCCCGTATATAATATGGGAAATGTCTAAAACATCACTAGGGTAGTATTTGCTTAAATACCTAGTTTTCTGTAGAGATAACACAGAATTTTTTATTTTTTAGGCGTAACTACTTAATAAATTGTGATCGAACAGCAACGCCATTGCGGAAAAAGGATGGGCCGTGAACGAAGCAACTGGAAAGGAGTATTCAGGAATACATGTTGATTGTAGAAATTCTGCATATGCACGATAATCAAACTCAAAATCTGCTAATTATCCTTCAGTAGTCTTGTCTTGACTCTTGAGCACGAAGTGCAGTTGTCAGTGTGCACCAAGGGCAACAAATTGATCGTGATCCGCACGCAGTTTTAGCCTTTTAGGGAGATCATTGGAGCGATACGACCAGGTAATACTACATATATGCGTCAACGAACTGATGAAGAAAGAAAAGAGAGAAGTTCCACATGTCCACTGCAGCTGGCCTTAAGTTATATCCCGCCTACTACCCGATTTGCATTCTGAGAACACGAGACCATTACAGCGACGCAGCGTGCACGCTCCGCGACTCCGTCTCGCTTATGTTAAACTTTAACGATCTTTTAATGGTCATTTGAGTTGCCGATAATTTTCTTACTAATAGTTCCATCCCTTAATTATAATATCACCTTTATTTAAATATTGATCGTAGGTAATTAAAAAAAAATGCATCATTATACTATGAAATGCCGTCAACATTTATCCGGGAAGTTTTTTTTTGTAATATTTTATATGAATGCATACTGGCGCAAAACAGCCAGTATAAATAGAAGAAAAAATAAACGCGGCAGATGACTTATTTTATTCGAGTTTAGGCGTTACTGAGGAGCACATACATTCTCGTTCATTGGCTATGCATAGATTTCCACAGTTCATATCGCGATCTTTATCATTAATTCACTTTAAATGAGAAAATATTAAAACTGAAATACTTCGTCCGAAAGTCGTAAGACGAGAAATTGAATAATGATGCTCATTCATCAAACTTTAATTTTAACTGCGACGGAAAAGGAAGCTGCTTTACGAACGCTTTTTCGATTAATTAATTAATTAACATGATTGATTTAGAATAATTATAATAATTCGTATAGAAGCAAAACTGTTAACTATAAATCGACTTCCAAGGATAAAATAGGATGCATATAGCTTGCTTAATCTACAAAGTTGAAGAGGATTCTGTACTAGGAAAAAGTTTCGGATAAAAAGTTATAGTTAGTTTCAGTTAGTTATGAAATGATAACTAATATCAAACAATCTGTACAAAGAGGATTAACATTTGAATACATCGTTCGATAAATTTAATATTTAAATAAGATTAACGTACAATATAATCTGGACCTCATACTTTCCGGATTAAAGTGCATCTGGATTTCCCATCTCGCTATGTTCCAATTGACGATTCAGTAAATCAGAAATTAAATTCCTTTACGAAAAACAATAAGCAGAACCGTGTGAACTTTTACAGTAGTTCTAAAAATAACGCAGGTCATATAGAAGATATTATAAAAATCAGTCTTCCATACGTAAATAAATCTTGAAGGAATCGTTCCTAGTTTTAATTACAATACATTGACGCATTACTATCGATTAGACCTTCCATAATATGGTCATGAACTTATTTTGAGAACGTCCGGGAAGAAAAGGTTCTCGCATAACAACGTCTGGAAATGGAGGTAGTCACCCAATAGTGTCCGGGAAGAAGTACTCACCTAATAACGACTGTAAATTAAGATACTCGCCTAATAACGTCTTACAAAAAAGTTACTCGTTTAATAATATCAGGAAATTAAGATACGCACCTAATAACGGCTGGGATAAAAAGTACTCACCCAATAACGTAATGAAAGAAAAAGGTACTCACCTAATAACGCCTGAAAAAGCCGCGACTTGAAGATTCTGATGACTCTCTCGATGGCAAGACGCAGTTGTTTGTCTTGGGTGCGGGACAGCTTTGCGTGGTAATCCTCGAGCAGCTCCAGTGCTCGGTGCGCCTCTGAAATCAAGCCAAAAAGTATAGCTTGTAAAGTGTGCCCAGGAAAAATATGGTCCAAGCATCTGAAGAATATTTAACATAGCCAAGCACGGCAACAAAGTTTATATTAGATAACGTGGCAAAAACAATACAAAAACATGGGTTGGAAGCTTGGATAGAACATGAATATTGAATGTAACCAAGCACGATAGCAGGGTTAAAATTATTCTTTATTCTTTACTCTTTATTCACACAGGAGCACACAAAAAAATACATAACAAGAGAAGATCGAAAATTTGAAGAAGAAAAAAAAAATACAAAATGCTTCCTTGTAAAGGCCTATATAAGCTAAAAAGCTTCACAGACGAGAGTATATATAGTATATAAAAAAATTAGTTAACTTAACACCAAGTGAAAATATGTGACGAAGAATTGGTAGGAACATATATATTGAACATAACGTAGCAGGTAGAAGTTAATATTTTGTTCGAGAGAAAGAAAGGTACTGGCTCAAATTGGAACATCCAAGAGTACGGTCTAGAATGGCAACAAAACTTTAGCAGTGTAGTTTAACTTTAACAGTGTAGTTTTTTCAAAGGGAACTTACTTCAATTTCAAAACGAATTACAAAACTTGCAAAAAATCCAACTTTCTTGCAACTCCCAATAAATCTTGTACAGACCTAGCTGCAGTTTTAAGCATACAGTGATGGGGTTCGGTGATGTCTAAATAAATAGAAAGCAGCAGCACCGTTTCTGTAGCAAATATCCCATTTCAAGTTATGGCACCGAAGTTATTTCAGAATCGCTTCCTCCCCTTTGCAATACACAAACATGTTTCAGAAGCCTTAAGAGCTGTAGTAGCTGTGAACATAACTCGCTGAATTAGCAGTAAAAATAAAGGCTACGATTCGGCTGACTGGTCTACTCGCCGGTTTGAGCTACTGCACCAACAGGATAACTCTTGCTCGTACTGTCTTGACAGAACTGGCCAAATAGTCGTAGTTAAGCTGTACACAAAGTACACACATGCCTAAACGATAGACTCTGGTCACTAAGACTAAACCTGTGCTGAATTGCATTTTTCATATTCAAGAAGCAAGCGAAGCTGGAATACAACATAGTGATAGCAGAATGGTCAGCTCTCCAGTCATCTGATTCTATATGGAGCAAAATAAAATATTTATGATGTCAGAATTGAGACATTCCAAACGGGCATGATAAAAACAAGCCATAAAAATTATTTACTCATATTTATTTATACATACTTCATACTTTCAAAGAAGGTCTGCGAAAACGAGCTTTTCATCGATAAAAAAAAAAATTAGATCAATACTCACTGCAGTGAGTGACAGAGAGCGCATTTTCTCACGGACGGTCGGACATGACGAGCACAATAGCGCATTTTTTCCATAAATGAGAAAATGCGCAAATAAGCTTGCGCGATCGCACAATCGAAAGTTTGGTATCTGATATACAATCATGGCCGTTTATTTTGTGTAACTGAAATGTTTTATATAACCTCCCATTATTGCAGAGTATTTATGTATAATTATTTAATTTGCCAAGTTTCTTGCTCGGCAGCAGAACATGCACAGAATGAATAATTTTTTTGAAATAAAGTAACAACGGTCACCTATGCATATTAATGAAAATAAATGATAGAAAACAATTAAATTCGCAATTAACTAGCTACAAAAACACAACATATAACAAATTGTAAGTGAAATACTAAAGGGAGGAAACAACCTTGTTTCAGAGTCATTTTAAATTGCATGAATTAATATTAATTTGCATTTTTGTTGGTTAATAGTGGCTAAATTTGCATGTTAAAAATATTAAAATCGAAATTAAAAACACCAGTGATGCAATTTACAAGCAGTAGACAATAAAAGCTTTGGCATGCACAGTTTCTGGTCCGTTTCAGGAAAGACAACATGATTAAATCAAGATATACTAGTATCATAGATCTTAAGGGTAACTGGTAAATAACTTATACTTCGTAGGAAGTGTTCGCAAAATAGTTTAGGTACGTTGAGCTTCAACTGGTAAATAATTTGTTTTTCAGTGGCATTCTACTCAAGATAGTTTAGGCACCGTGCGATTCAACTGGCAGATAACTAATATTTTGCTGGCAGTCAACACAAAAAATATGTAGGTGAGCTTAAGTGTTTTCAGTTCGTGGTCTCTTGCAGCAAAGACAACCAAGGGCGGCTGAATAAGTAGCACCGCAGCTGCTGCTGCTGCCCCGCCAGCGTTAAAGGTGCCCCTGCCCAAGCTCCAGCAGCTGTACATACGCTACACCTGCTCGATCTCTGCCCACACGTGAACTTCTGGGCCGCGCTTTTCTTATTACTTATCCTAAGTGCATAAGGAGTCTTTGTTAATTTATTTGCTCATTAAATTACGGAAAAATTAAAATTATTTCGTTTGCTAGTGAAATACTCTTTCAAACTTAGATAAAAAAAGATGCATCAACGTCAGCAATTAATAGAGTATATACACAAAAAAGATATTTCACAGAAGAGTGAAAATTTAAGCTTGATTTAAATGGTTAATTGTATTCAGGTTAAAAATAAAGTCATTCGTTTGAAGTAAGAAGCTAATCACACATACCTACTCTACAAATAGAGACTGTTTTCGAATATTAATAATTACACTGGAATTTCGGGATTTGTCGCAGATATATGATATTTTATTCTCCGTGTAAAAGCGTCTATACTTTCATCTTTGTAGCGAAAAATGGTATTTTCTGAATTAGGTCTTATCCATCATGCGTATAAGAGATGGGGAATAAACGACAAAATTTCCATCTTGATGGCTGATTTTTTTCGTGAAAATATACAATGGCTACTCACTAGTGCAAACTTCATCTCTTTCACACAACTGAATTGATAGTCTAATAGTCGTAAATTATTTACACTGGGAATAATACATGTTTCAATGGCTATAGAGTTTGGACAAAAAAAAAAACAGGTAGAAAAAACAAGGATGTTATTCGTGGAAAAAGTGTTAGCAGTCAATTATATATTTAATCGAGATCACAAAAAATGGACTGAGTCCAGCATGAATAGTCCCGAAAATTGAATGACTTAAAATGCCGACAAACGAAACGAACTGTAGACATCTTTTGCACTCCCGGACCGTTTCAATAAAGATTATTTAGGGTATCCTGGGCATCGAACGCGTGTAATTCTTAGTGTTGAGACTCAACCACCAAATAAACGTCACGTATACGGAGGCGCAAAGGAATTAGACGAAGTCTTGGGGATTAGGCGTTCTTTCGTATTAGATTCACTGGTAAGGAAAAAGGGCAGAAAATAGAAGATATTTAAAAAACTATGTAAAATTACTGGCCGATAGCGCCTGAAAGTAATATTATTATAGAGTTTTGGAGCATATAATCGACCATAATACTTTTCGAATAAATTTGTCTTTGAAAGAAAAAACAGCATTCAAGTTACAGGCAAATTAGCAGAGGATTAGATCGCTTATTTTAAATGCAAGAAGCCTGCCTTTAAACCGGTCATTATATAAGTAATTTATTGATTTTGAATATTAAATATCACTTCTTTGAACAGCTGTAAAATTTAGCACATGAAACGATTGAAGTATGGTGATTAAAAAGGAGTACGCTCTTACAAACAAATTAGAGAATTTTACTCAGCCTGCTATTCAATAATATTCACGTGAAATTTGCCATCCATGCACAGTGCAGATATTTGAATCTATGTTATGCTGCATCTACGCTAGGTACATTATAGAGACTGAGAGAATACTGAATTAGAATTGACGGTTAACACAATCTCCCGAACATACCATGTTTTTGGCTGAACAAATTAATTTTTTCTGTCGACAACCCGTAATCACAGTTGCAGCGCTTCCTCGTTTTTTCACGTGCGTATGATATAGTATGTAACATACTGTACGCCTAATAAAACACGATTCATTTTGTGAAAGTTCTCATTTGGGGCTTTGAGTTTTCTATATCCCATAACATTTGTAGGGGAATTATATAACGTAACATCGTTTAATGAAGTTTTTATTGTTACAGACGTACAGGGTTTGAACAAAATAAGGGAATCACCTGGCATTTTGATATGCCAGGTGATTCGTAATTTTTGAACAATGTATAAGTATAGAAAACGTGACATATTTTTATGTTTGGTTGTTTATTGTTGCTGCTAATTGATATTTTATCCGTGCACAGATATTTATAGTAAATTTTTGTGTCTATAACCTAACAAATAACCTAAAAATTGCAAACCTCTCTGACTTTCAACGATGCCAAACTGTTGGTGCCAGTATGGCAGCTGCCAGTGTGACAGAAACTTCCCAAATATTTGACGTTTCTAGAGGTACTGTCTCAAAAGTAATGACTGCTTTTGGAAGAGAAGGAAGAATTAACGTCCTCAGCACAGGTCTGGCGGAAAGTTAAAGTTGTCTGAGAAAGACCGTCAGTACCTACATCGAATCGTGAGAGACAGTCGAAAGACCACGGCTGTTAAAGTTACAGCAGACCTCAACGGACACCCACAGAACCCAGTTTTCATAAACACTGTTCGCCGAGAGCTGCACAGATCTGGATTCTATTGAAGAGTTGCAATTAGAAAACCTCTGGTTTCAAATACAAATGCCTTGAATATAGTGCATAATGCCTTGATATAATATATTATATGCTTGATATAATATATAATATAATATATAATATGCCTTGATATAATATAGATTAATATAGTGATAATGCCTTGAATATAGTGAATACACTCAAGCAGAGGAAAATGTGATTTTTTTGAGGAATCACCGTTTACCTTATTTCCAACCGCTGGCCGAGTTTACGTTTTAGGAATTTTAGAGGACCAAGTTCATCGAATGGTTCAAGCACTGTTTGAATTGAGGAAGGGAGGGGAACGCCATCTTTCATGGGGATAATGCCCCGGTACATACAGCTGGAATTATTACAAATGGAACGAGGAAGACTTTAATGATGTTGAGCACCTCATTTGGCCACCGCAATCACCAGATCTGAATATTATAAAGCATTTATGGTTGATTTTAGATATTCAAGTCAGAAGTCGATTCCCGACGCTATCGTATTTAAAAGAGCTGTAAGAAGTTTTAACTGAAAAATGGGTTAAAATTTATTGGTAAATAATTCAAAATTTGTATGAATCAATACCTAGTTCAATTGAGGCTGTAATTTCTGCAAAAGGTCGACCTACACTATACTAAAATATACTTTGTGGATTTCTCAGTTGTTTCACTTATTTTGTCTGCCCAATCCCTGTATCGGCCAGCACTTAATTGGTACAGTGGCTCAACACAAAATTCTTCTAAATATCTCAAATCATACAGTCTGGGTAGTTCAATTTGTTCCAGCAGATTAGAACAACTAACAATTTAAAAATGAACGAAACGACTCACTTGGGCCGCAATTTGTAAGGTAAGTGTTGACGAATCGATGTCACGCACGAAAATTTCCGGATTGTGCTCCGATTTCCTTCTAACTTACACTGGAAATGCAATTGCAGCCACATCGACGGCCCTGAGGAACGTCTAGTTCGAATAATAGCGAAGAAAATCAGGTAAGGAGCCTCCCAAGCTACACTCAGTGAAGATGAATTACACGGCAGAGAGAAAATGGTTCAATTGCAATGAGAAATCCAACTGAAAATGATTTTTATGATACATTTTTACATCAATCGTAAAACACAAAGTTCTTCCATTGTGCGAAAGTAACTCACCGAGGCAATTCAATTACCCGTTATTGCTACAATTATACTATAAATGATGACTGTTCACAAATTTGCGTGGTATATACAGTTTGGCATCCTATATAAAGGTGCAGCTGGAAAATATCTGTTCTTCGTCAAATTGCTACTGAATATATCCAACACGACTAAAGTTGAAAATTTCAAGAACTTGAAGAAGAAAAGATACTTAGAGGTAGAACAACATAGATATTCAAGACGTGAGAAAATGTAGTATAATGCGAAAATATTCTACTTGATAACAGTTAATTTTATTATTTTGAAGTGATGATACTAAAAACAGATCTTTTAAACTTGAGATGAGTGAAATTATCTACATTTATATACATACAGTACCGTATATAGAAAGCAGCTCAGGACCCTTTCAAGGGAGTATTTACAATTAACACAGTTGCAATTAAAATACAATAAACATACCTATGTAATTTAAGGGAATAAACAAATATTTAAGGAAATGATTACGGTGGAGATATTCGTATACTTTAGGGTGAAAAATTAGTATAATGCATATTTAAAAAGAATGGTATACTTTTCAAATTTTAATTTATAGTTTTTCGTTGAATACCATAATTTCAAATTTGCGTCGGCTTGACGATGATTTATCTTCTAGTTCAGATGGCAGCAAAAGGTTGCGTTGGTAACAAGAAAAAAGATTCTTTGTAGCGCAAAATTTCGATCTCAATGCTTTTAATTGAAATGACTAAAATGATTACAATTAATTGGTTATTCACTGTAATTTGCAACAATTAATAACATATAACTCAGAAAAACACTTACCAGTAACTAAATTTTCTAACAATCAATTACAACGGAAAACTAAATTCGGTCAATCAATAGTAAAAACGCTAAATAACCCAAAATGCAGTTTATTCTAGAAGGGCCAAAAGAACGTACGTTGTTGCCCACAGGGATATCCGATAAATTTTCGTATAAATTCAGGCAAACTGCAGATGAAAGAGATGAACCCCGGATACCAGGCTATATCGATCGTGGGAGACAGGAGAGTATATATTCCCTATAAACGTGCGACTATAAAAGAGCAAATTTTTTAATATGTATAATAGGACAAATTTCCTACAAAAGGCTCTCCGCATCTGCAAGAGACGTTCGCCGCATAAGAGTCGCTTGTTTGCCTCAACAAATAAATATCAACATCTTTAATTTTGCCACCAAATAATTAGAAATCTGAAACGACATTTCAAATCACTGAAAAAATCCAAGAAATGATATTTTATTTGGAATTGAACACCGTCGAACTATGAACAAAATGGAAGAAAAAGACATTGAGCAGTAAATGAATAAATAAATAGATAGAAACATTGAAATTAGCACATTATATTGAATACTTTTATGCAAACGTACAAATTTTCTACTTCAGTCTCAATTTTTTCTGTGACAACTGATCCGTGCTCGCCTCCCCAGGCGTGTATGGTGTCTATTGATCAGCGCTTCCTACAGCCCCGGGTTCAGCCCAAACGCAGTAGTAACTCGCTGGGCTGGTGGCAGGAGCGATGTCCATTTTAATCACGCGTTCAGCCCATTATTAATAAACAAAAATCTATACAACTGACCCTCGTTCCTACTTCTCCTATAGCGGCCTATAATAATCACGCGTTCAGCCCAAACGCAGTAGTAACTCGCTGGGTCTAGTGTCAGGAGCGATGTCCATTTTAATCACGCGTTCAGCCCATTATTAATAAACAAAAATCTATACAACTGACCCTCGTTCCTACTTCTCCTATAGCGGCCTATAATAATCACGGGTTCAGCCCAAACGCAGTAGGTAGTAACTCGCTGGGTCTAGTGGCAGGAGCGATGTCCATTTTAATCACGCCTAGTCGAGACCGTGATCACTGCGTCGTGCCATGCAGCGTCGAATGCCTCATATTTTGTTGATTACAAGCTTCGTGTTCAATAAACACACGGCTCAATATCAAATAATAAGTCAATGTTGAATAGGAAAAGTTGATTTGAGAAATGAGAAGATGATTTACGAAACTATGAAAATACGATGCTTTAAGAAAAGAAGACGTATTTTATAATTTTTATATTCATAGTTCAATTCTAAGAAGTCTGACTCAACATCTCAATATTCACACGTGTGCGATAGTTGATTTATCTTCACATCGGGATACAGTCAGAAACACATGTAATTTTATGAACAGTGCTCAAATTTAGGGGAAATTCAACACACATCATCCAGTGATCATCATCATCATCACATGTCAGCGCGAATAAAATAATAAAAACCTACATATAAATAAAACCATAATCAGGGACAGTCACTAAAATATTATAATGCAAAAAAACTAGGGCATTGGTACATGTTTTAAAACACACGAAAATGTAAACGCAATAATAATTATGGTAAAGCAGAGAATTTTTGAGACTGCTCCTTTTTGAGTCCTATGAGTATACCAGTAATAAAGTATCAGGGATACCAGTATTATCATGAATAGAAATTGAATAGAATTTTGAACTATCCCAGAAAATGACCGGGGAAATGAACCGGATTCTGAAAAATATACTACGTAGGTTGCCACTATCCCGGATAGTTCCGAAATCAGACGGCGAGGTTAGTGCCCACAAATCAGATCTAGATGGAAGTGGCACCAGAGTCTTGCATGGTAATGTAGTCCTGCATGCCTGCGGCGGATGCATTGTAATGTAGCCACAGTGGTCATGGTATGATTCCAGCAACAGCACTCATACAACCACGAATGAAGCAAAAATGTCTCAAAATTATGTGAGCTTAACACAACAAACTTTAAACTTATCACCAAAATGGCTCTCAAATTATCACGGATTTTCTAACTCTCGATTTTTTATACGTATTCACTACTTTATAACTTCCATCAGGAAAAATTATTAACTGGCCAATGATACACATTTATATAATATTTGCAGTCAATTCATCGCTCCAAAAATTATTGCCTAAACTAAGTAAAAAAAATTAAAACTAACTGACACGCGTTGATTAAGGAAAAAGTCAAACATCGTACATCGTTTGTTAACAAGAGTCTGAAGAGAGTCTAGCATTCCTGTAACTTCTATTTTTTAACCGAGTTTTCGATAAAGATTAAGATAAGTTTTCGATTAAGATAGTCACTCAGGGAGAACGATATCGCACGACTGGGTTAGTAAACAAAGACCACCAGTAATTATTTCGACATAATTCGATTAATATAAATGTAGATAAAGAATTCAATATTATGAAAACAATGAGGGACAATGCTCGCCGATCGGCGTACTGAAAGGCCTGGCTCACGAAACTTGTTTCGCGAATCGTGAGTCATAACATCATTATGCGATGCAAACAGTTTGCAGAATCAATGTAACAATCTTAATTAATTGTTTGCACATGTCGTTTTACCATCGAAGAAACGTAAATAAAAAGGCGTAGATAAATACACGATGAAAAGTTCAACTAATTCTCTAAATACCTATACCTAGATTGCTATAAGAAAATAAAAATGACTCGTGTATAAAAGTTGAAGTACTTGCCTAAAAGAGTACTGATGTACTCGACAAAAGAAGAGAAAATATCGTCGTGAAACTTACATACCTTGTTTACGAACCGGCATTTTAACACCTCCTTGAAGCGTGCCTAATTCACAGTTTCAAGTTAATCACTTCCCTATCGTGTTCACAGGAAAACTTTTCCAGATGGCATTTCTTGGTACAGATCTCACCAGTAACATTTGTCCAGTTAAACTGAATCACAACAGAAGGGTAACACTTTCAGTTGTGAAATTCCGAAGTAACCTTGAAAACATTCGACTTTATAACACAGTTTGACTGCTTTTGTACGGCGTATTTAAAAACTTTGATGGAAAATTATTTCAAAGCGCCTCAAAGTTGAACATCTCCAACATTTCGATGAGAATTTATCCGTTAACAAATATAGCTAACAGTAATATCTCTTGGTGGGAGGACAGATACTGTTTTAACCACCTTTAGTAAGTAAAGGTATAGGCAATAAATTTAGTGCTTTCGTGAGCAATTTAGGCTCATCGAATGAAAAGAAGTAATCAGCATAACATTAAATTTGATCTTCTTCAAACTGAACAATCGAATTACTCAGTTAGAGGGGCACTGGAAGGACACCGACCATCAACAGAGCCACCGTTCAACTCACACCCATGAAAATAGGACTTGCGCAGATCTGCTTGCTGCAATCACTCCAAATAAATATTAAATGTACGCCGGCGTTTCTGCTTTACCTAACTTGCACCACAGCCGAGTTATAACTGAACTAAACCGCTGGGGATGGTACACGGTCTCAGGAAACGATTATTGATCTCACGAACGTCGTCTGCTCAATGATCGCTCTGCTCAGGCGCAGTCTTCCTTCTTAGTTCTTTGCTAAGAACAGAGTAGGAAGAACAATTCAAACAATGAAGGTTATCAAGAAAAAATTCCCATGTCTGCATGTATACATAAAATTCAGTAATTCAGTGAACCACCTCGATACGGTGACTGTAAAACTATCCACTGCGGACTGAGTATGATGAACTTTATTTTTGCCAGTGTATTGTTAAAATTAGTTTTTGATCCATTCAATGTGAAATTATGTACTCTTATAAACCAAAATCTTGTGTTAAATCAATTCTACCAATATTCTGAAAATTGATGAAGGTTCGGAATTTGACCACTTCAGCAAAAAACATTAAACGTTCCACTCCTACGCTATGGCGCTATGTGGCAACTTATTCACCGCAGCTGGAAATTAGTTACCAGATTAGTAGGAGTTCTAGCATTAAACACTGCCAAACTTTGATTCGACAGGCAAAACTGTTTCATACGAGATCTGGAAACAATAGTTAATGAAAATGCGTAACGCCGTGCTCATTTACAGCAAACATAATTATATTCTCGAGCTAGTAAAATTTCATTGTGATGCAGCATTCAAGGTCAGTGCCGCATGCTGCCTGCAATCCGAGTCACTTAGGGGCCGTGCGAGGCAAGTGAAGAAGCAAATTTTCATGTCTTTCATGCTCTCGTTTGCTGAAGTTTCCACTTTTCGTTAATGGGATTTGTGTACTTGGTTCGGCAAGAATGGTTCCGCAGCCTACGGTACTGCATCACCCGCAATGCTTCAACATGAACAATTATTTATTCTAGACTGAGTTTGACGCAGTGAGGCAATTTTGTTCCTCGCAAAAACGTTTGATTCTCAAACCAAACTTTATGCAAGAAGAAATGGGAATTGCATGTGTTTATTTAGCACCAAGTTATTTCAGTTATTTTTTAGGCTGCAAGAATCTTAAGATAATAAGTGCTGATAATAAAGTAAATATATACGGATTGCGGGATTGGACACAATAGCGTTTCTTCCAACTTTTGTACATTTGCGATAATGATTAATTTTTTAATTGTATTGATCTTCCCAGGGATTCTTCAGACATATAATATTAATAATCTTAATAATATCTTAATAATCTTAATAATATTAATAATATCTAATAATCTTTTCTTGAATGACTGCACACAGTTCTAATTAGTGAACAGTCCTGATGTGACACAAAATTGCTTAGATAAACAGCGACACAAAAAGAAGTGATCAAGCTGCTTACAATATGGAAATTTTTCCTATTTATTTTTTTCGACAGTATTTTAATTCAAGTTTCTTATGTAAAATATCAGCAACAACGTTCACATAATAGAACCTGTAGCAATCAGAGCGATATATATGCAAATGAGAAACTTCAAGCTAGAGTTTCACGAAAGAAATAATTATTTAAGGTAATTAATATGTAATCTTTATATAAATAACTATTGACTCAAGCGGACTTATACTTTCACTCAAAAGATTTCAATGAAAAACCAATGGTTATGTCTCCAAATTTATGATTGTACTTAATATTGAAAAATCACCAAAGTTTAAATAATCCAGAAATAGCAAGGAAATATAACTTATTTTATGGCAGTAGTTTTTTATTGCATCATTTATGAATGGGTAAAATAAACGGATACGAACTAGAAGTTCACGTCTATTCTTGCCAAATTGAATTTCGACATCACGTATCCACTGCTTGTCGCATTTTTATGGTTGTCTGAACTTTTAATTTTATTGGCGAACACACCATAAATATTGTTTTTTTTTTCAATAAGTGTCTGACAATGATAGATTGTCATTTAATGGTCAATTAATGATCCACAATTTACATTTTACAGCTACGGATCATCTCAGAGGTTCAATACAATAATTCAAATGTTAATGGTTGTTTAGTAAAATTTAATTTAAAAATGTTATATACAATATACTGGACTTGCAATATATATAATTATTACTATTATATAATACTGAACTTGCATTATTGGTAGATTTGTTTGAATTTGTTTACCTTTGCGGACCCTTAAAATTGGTGGGGCCTAATTACTTGATAAAAGTCTGGAATTAGTTATACCATTGAACACGATGATAGTTTTCTACCAAGAATAATAAAGAAAGTTTTCAAAATTCTATGCGAGACTAAATAACTCTACAATCATTATTGAACAACGTAGTTTTTTCGCTTGTCGGCCTGTCATTAACGCATTATTTCAGAACATTACTCGTTCACTTTATCAATATTTAATAAAACTATACACTGTTTTTTTATTCAGAGTTTCTTAACAAATTTCAACAATACATTAAATATTTATGGTGCAAAGAGAAAAAAAATTAAGTTTATTGCGATATATAGCATACGAATTACGAACGCTGGCATAGTGATAGTCTATCAACACCACACAACTACCGACACTAGTGCGTAAGGGTTAGCGCGCTCACTAGTCACTAGTCAGTCAACGGTACGGTAGAAGATATTTTTACTTAAACCAAATCATGCGACTTTCGTCTTGTATGAACTTGACCTAGGTCCTAGAATTGTTGTCTGTTACGAGAGATGTAAAGAATTTAAGTTGGCATCAGACTTTGGTAATTATTTCTTTTAGTAACAATACAAAAATTTTTTATTTCAAAACACTTTATTGTTAAATAAAATAATAAAGCAGTGTCCACGGCTGGTGGTTCCGTAAACAATGTCGGGGTACAAACAAGTTTTTGTTATAATTTTTATCTTATTTCTCAGAAACGTTTCCTGTCTCAAAATATATAATCTCTGGTAACTATTTGCAGCTTATTATTTTTTAACGCGTAACCTCTCGGCCTACCGAAAGTTCAAACATATAATTAATTTATTTACCATAATTATTGATATTTTCTCAATTATTGACGCTTTTTAAGCTGTAATTCATATACCACTACATATCAATGGCTATACATGTAGCACTAGCAGCCAATCCCGCTAATGACTATAACTGATACTCCCAGGAATTTGAGAATTCTGCGGTTGCGAGTCGTCGCAGCATATCTGTTCTATAGTATAGATACGACGATAAATACGTCACTTATTGACATTCAACTAAACATTCAAATTTCTACACCTATATCTGTCAGGCAAAGATTAGTTGAGAACGCGCGTAGAAGGAAAACATAAGTAAAGAAGAAGTCGCGGAGCACGATCGGAACTGGAGCTTTCCTAAAGACGAAACAAGAATTCTTATTAAAATCTATAAAAAAAATTTGACTTGATATTCCATCCATACAAAGTATAACATAAGATATTGAATGAATTGCATGACTGCCTAACATATAAGCAAGGATATTAATTAACCCATCTTAGTGCGCCACGCCTCAACGAATAATGTTGGTTAACAACATTTCTTCTCGCTTCGAGTCACCGACATGTGGAACAGCCTCCCTGATAGCATCGTTGACGCTCCGAGTATGAACGCCTTCTAGAACAGACTAGACGAAGCTATGCAGGAGCATATGTTCAGTCTTAAAATGCTTAGCAAATTACGGACCAGGCAATAAGTCCAGCAGCTATCTCAATCAATCGTCAGTTATGAAAAGATCGGGTTCCAAAAGCCGGATCCCTTGTGAATCAAGTCACGAAAAATTCAAGAATCGGCAACAGGCCATGGGCCTATTTCTTCAATGCCGACACTTTTATTCTATTCTATAAGGCTGCAGTGAGGTTTAAGCCTTGTGATCGAGGGTCTAACTCTCATGTGCATGAAGCCACCATGCAGGGAGACCGTTACACCACTATTCCGATTTCTGTCATAAAGAATCTTATCGACCCGAATAAAATTTTTTTGAGAGTTTAGCGACTAGGATGAAAAATATTAATCACACTGCACATTAACTTCACAATGAATTTAACAATTAACTTCTCAATTTAACTCCCACTTCGCATTCAAACTTTCTGAAATAGACGTAAACATTTATTTGCTTGCCAGTATAACTTGAACATGCAGAAATAAAAACTGAATTGCGGTTTTTACCACATTTTCTCATTTATGAAAAAAATGCGCTATTGTGCTCGTCATATTCGTCCGTCCGTCCGTCTGTCTCTCTGTCCGTCCGTGACTTTACGTTTTTGTCGACGAGAAAATGCGCTCTCTGTCACTCACTGCCGTGAGTACTGAATTATATTTTTGATTATATTTTTAATTATATTTGGATTGACCATGTCTCTGCAATGCTGCACGATCTCACAACTAAAAATAATTTTGTAATTTCATTAACTTTATGAAGTGAAATCCCAACACGCCATTATTGTTGATACATGCTCGAGTAGAACCTGTGTGTAGTTGCATTGATAGGTTCAAAAGATATAACTCAATACTCAATGCAGTGAGTGACAGAGCGCGCATTTTCTCGTCGACGGAAACGTGAAGTCACGGACGGACAGACGGACGGACGGACATGGCAAGCACAATAGTGCATTTTTTCCATAAATGAGAAAATGCGCTAAAAATACACCATCTTTTACTAATAATAATAGTATACTTTACTTCTATTATTAATAGAAAAGTTAGCAGCAAGCAGTTAGCGATGCTATAGACGCGACTGTAAGAAGTTCAAGATGTACTTGAAGTTTGGGCAACCATTGCACAGTTATCCCTACAGAGAAAAGCAACTGTACAGAAAAATCTTGATATACAACATTTTATTGAAAAAATACAGATAATAAATCAAATTCATGTTAAATAACTTTGCGCTTTGTTTAGAAAACGGTAATATTCAACGTGAATACCAGTAATGAGCTACAGCTATTAAGCAAATAGTCGGGTGTTGTCTGAATAAATATTTGCATGTATGCTTTGAGTGTAAATATAATTCAGCTTTAAACAAGTGCTTATGGTGTAGTGGTTATCACGTCTGTCTAACACACAGAAGGTCCCTGGTTCGAGCCCAGGTAAGCACAGAACTTTTGATCTTCCTAGCTTACATGTTTGCAGACGCGCCCAGTTTTTCCTCACAAGACTAATGAACAAAATTTATTAAACAACGAAAGAAAAGCGGTAATCGTTGCCATGATAGTTGAACTACATCATGGGTGAATTCAACTCAAGACAACGTCGATTCTTTCTGTTTTTCTGTCGTTTCGATTGAGGAAATATCACTACTAATTTCAATCATAACGTAATCAATGTTTGAACCCCGTTTTCATGTATGCTATTAATATTCAGAACACATAATTTATTCCTGTCTTTTGATATAACATCAAATTTATTTATTCATAATTTATTTATTTGATATCATAATTTATTCCTGTCTTTTGATATAACAAAAAATAACGTTATTCCTATCCCCATCGGTTTGCAATTGACCGAAGAGAATAACTGGTGCGACGGATGACCTAAAAACATCTGCATTGTATTTGTGAAAGCTTGTGTTATTGTCTATTATGGAAAAACAGAAAATTGTCGTATGACTCGTACTTTCCTAGCACTTTCATCGCAGAAATAATAGAACAAGAGCATTTATATAGTCATGCAGTCACTATCCATAACTGTGAGTCAGTCTGTCACAGTCCTTAAATAGTCAGTCCGTCGCACTCGGTCGCAGTCCACAACTAGCTGTGAGTCAGTCAGGCACAGTCCTTAACTAGTCAATCACAGTCCATAACTGTGTCAGTCAGTCACAGTACTTAAATAGTCAGTCACAGTACATAACTGTGAGTCAGCCAGTCACAGTCCTTATATAGTCAGTCACAGTGATGTTGGACTGAGCAACAGTCCATCACTCGTGCCAGGGCGACCTTAGAACGAGCGCCGTAGAACATGCCCAGGGAGCAGCAGCAACTTATATCCCCCGTATCCCATATTGAACTATCATATCCCTCAATAATGTGTGTTTGGAGAGAGTGTAGGGTGAGGGTTATATTAAATCACTCTAGTAAGGTGGCAGCGTCAGTTCATGGTAAAAATAATATGCGTTTAAAAATTTACTTTTTACAGACAACACTTCTAAACAATCCAGTGTTTCTGATGTTACACATGTACAATGACTTAATAATTTTATTTTTAAAAATTAAAAAAAAAAATATTTTTTTCCATTTTTAATATATAAAAAACATTCAAATTTTAAAAATTATTTTTTTCTGTCAATTGATTCATGCAATGTCTCCCACTTCACGCAAGTGAGTAAAATTTCAGATCGATTGGAGAGGTATAAGTGTGTTAAATATCGATTATACGATTTGTAGCAGAAAACAAACAATCAAACAACAATATATGAACATAAAGAGAAGTGTTGTAATAACCGACGTTAGAGTGGCCGATTAGCCCAGGAATTTTTTTATGCATCAAATACCACAAAAAGATGTTTTCAATTTGCTAATTAGTAATTATTGATGCAACATCAAAAGCTCGCGAAATCCTTAGAGAATTATTCTTCCGCTTTAATGTAATCTCAGAGTTTCAGAGCTTTTGATTGGTAGATTAAGTTTTCATCGCTGCTAGTCATTGGCTGAGTCAGTAAAAATTTCGTTAGTTATTCTGAGAATCATGCGTGAAAGCTTCATACAGTGGCTTGACATTTGAGACGGACAAGCGTCACTGGCTGACGGTATACAGTCGGAGGATGAGACGAGAGAGTCTCAGTGTCGCTTGTGACGCGGTGAGGGAAGGAGTTATAGCTGCGGGTGCGTCTGACGCCACTGTATCAGCGGGCTGATCTTGCAAAACGTTGCGGCTGACAAGCACGCTGCGTTCGAATTCCGTTATAACATGGGAATAATTTTAATTAAGTTATTATAATTAGACGATGTTAATTAATTAGAAGTTTTGTCATAAGTATTCTTGCTCGATTTTAGTGGAAAAGAAAGCGTAACACAATATTCTGATGAGATCAAAAATTTGTTCAGAATTAAACAATGTTTTAAGATAAGAAGTTAGTTACGGTTATATTTTCGTTTAAAAAAAGCTTTTAATTTATGTAATTCATGGCTATATTAAAGTCTTCTTATACCTTGGTTAATTGCCATAGGAAACATTTTGACAATGCAATGTTAAAAAAGCAGCCATGTTAAATAAACGATCGGACAAGACTGATATTCTTCATTGAGTGCGATAAAAATGATTAGTTATTACACATATATGCGCTGAACACTTAAATTCGCAAGGTCCCTACCAGAAAACGCCTGCTATTAATAATATATGTAAATTATGAAATTACTTCGGCACACGAATTATTATTTAATGTATAAATTACATTCGTAATACAATAATTACAATACGCATATTGAAAATATTCAGAGAGGTTTTATAATGATAAAATGAAAATTGTTAACAAATTGGAAAAACTTTTACATCAAAATAAAAATTTAATTTTTAAAATTTTTACATCAACCACACTAATTTTATTTTTAAATGCGACCGCTTCACGCGGCACAGTAGACTCATTTAATCCCCGTATAGCCGAAAAAAAGTATTTTTTTTTTAATTTTTCTTGAATAAAGTGAACGCAACGCTGACCGAAATCAACGATGCCCCATATAGATACAGGGATATAACGGCCTGAACACACGCGTTTCAAGAGAGTGAGATTAAATTCGTTAAAATTCGTTAATTTTAAATCACGTGGAGAAATTCGTTGGTTACTTTCAGTCGTGTTCCTCGAATTTCTCGTTTACTTTTTATGCTCGTGCGTTCGTAAGGACAAAAGGCTATAGTTTTTAAACCATTTTATATCTGTTCTTCATGACTAAGATGACTGGAATCGCGCAAATATAATTCTTAAATATTCTTAAATATATTTTTTCATCAATCGTCGTGGAAGGTTCATCGGAGTTTGATTGGATCTCCCGAGCTTAGTTATAAGTGGGACTTTGCCTGGCGTATTGTCTGGTATTTTTATGATATTAATATTATTATATTATTAGCCTAAAAATAATGTTAGTATCGATATTATTAAGGTATTCTGATCCCATACATCTGTCCGGGTTTACCATATGTATTCCCCAGTGGTTGGATTCAGTGAACATTTCATGGAATTTTCATAAGGTAAGATTTATCAATTAAATTTTATTCCAGTGAAATTTTTTGGGGGTTTTCTAGCTAGTATGCTCGGAGACTGTTTCCACTATTACATTGTTTTCCCATTACTTGACTGTCTTATCCCCGTATCAAATCGACTACATCTAAAAAAATATTTGGATTAACTCACATCACTTCCTATATCCCGATGCGCTTTCCTTTAAGTAAGATCGTCTTACGAAAGTAAAGTCATTTGTGAAACTAAGATCTAATAAGAATGTCGATGTTTAATTAAGCTGCTCTCTGCGCGATACAATTACGATCTTCCATGGAAGCGATAAATTGTGAAAATAAAAGTATGACTCCGGAGTAATTTGATTTTTGTGAAGTTATACGTTCGCATATATCAAACCCAGATCTTAAAGGAAACGCGCCTAGGATCTTGAATAATTTCCGCGAAATCACTAAGTAGCTCTATGTAGGTATGATCATGATTTTTTTTCTTAAATGCACAATCAGATATAAGAGATGAGATGCTCAGATTTATTCAGGTGCGAGAATATATTGTGATGCACATTTTTGCGTCAGAGAGAATGTTGGAAGACGCAGACTTTTGTAGTTTAGATTGACGTACCCAACTTTTGTATATTTTAAGTGAATATTTGTCCCCAGTTATGATCATTCAACAATTTCCCTGCATTGTCAAGGTCATGAGACCAGGAGGTCAAGGTCAACCTCCGTCTGTCTCCTTAATAAATTAAACTGGCACACACTGTTTAAAACTGTTATGGCTGAAGTATTATAGTCTAGCCTTTATATAGTATGAGGGTTAGTGCACATGGATAGATGATATCTGCGGAACGTGATCAAGCTTAACCGTTTTTCCTTTTACACTTCGATGTCGATGAATTATTTTGCAACAAAGATTACAATTTAATTGAAGAGGAGAAAGCAGCAAATAAAAAATTGTGCTCGATATATTCACATAAATACTGATTCGGTTTGATGCAGTAATTTTTGTGTGTCATGGCGCACAAATGTTGAAAAAGAAGGATATTACTTCTTCAGAACATGCTCCACACCTGCTCCATTGCCATTTGATCATATTTCCATCTGATTCAAAGTATCTTATATCAGGTTTGCGCTGGTTCATGTAACCTGCAAATTTGTGAAAAAAAAGCCGTAGTGTTGATCATTGAAATCTCATATCTTGGAGTTTGTTTGAACGGCTTCNTCACCTCAGCACTAACGCTTCATACACTTCAGCAGTAACGGTTCATTCACTTCTGCACTAACGCTTCACTCACCTCAGCACTAACGCTTCATACACTTCAGCAGTAACGGTTCATTCACTTCAGCGCTAATGATTCGTTGAACTCAGCAGTAACGCTTCATTCACTTCACCACGAATAATTCTTTAAACTCAGCACTAACGCTTCATTCATTTCATCACTAACGCTTCACTCTCTTGCGTAAACCCTTAAGGTTTTTCTTAATGTTACTCAGAAAATAATTTTGAAACGTGACCGACAATCATCTTGAATTTAAGCAAGAATATGCATGCATATAAGTGGAGTAACAAAAAATTTTCGGGGCATCATGGATCGCGGCGACAGCTCGCACCAAGCACGAAGCCAATTGCCTGCAGCAACTGCCGCGATTTCTTGAGACCATTTACTGTTACGACGCCGGCCATAGCATCGTAAGCCAGCACAAGCGTGCACAAAAATCAAGTATTATCTTGCCTCCAGTTGCACCGTGCGAGACAAGGATTTGATGATTAGATGTGTTACATTAAAAATAATTTAATTATATAGCTTATAACATTTAATTTAATAACAATAAAAAAAACCTATTTATAAATAATTTCGGTGACAGGAGTCGATATTGTTATGTTATGTGTAATGTTAATATAACTAATTAAGGACAATATACAGCAAAATAGTGAGATGCCGTCGGTACCCAGCCATTATTTAATTGCTATCTAATCTGCCTTAGCTTTATAGCGCTCGATGCAAAATGTTCGCACGTGCCTATAAGAAATTATTTATTCGTGTTTGCGTCCGTGTTCATAGATACATTTTCAGATGATTTTCTCGAATTAAATAATTTATACTTCCATATTTACCACATATTTCCTACCATTCAGAAAATGGACACCATTTATGGCTATTTCTCATCGTGTTCCATCCATAATCAACACTCACACAAAAGTGTTAAGTTTATAACCATATTTTTCACAGTTTTTCAAAAGGAAAAAATCAAACTTCCCTATTTATTTTGATGATGACAATCGAAGATATTAATAACACTATCTCACCATTAATTCAGCGTCGTAATATTGCCACGCAGGTTATGACTTTTGAATCAATTTTGTGCTGAAGGCCGATGTAGTGCGCGACACGGCGGGCCGATGTAGTGCGCAACACGGTGATGCTGGACGGTGCGACGGGCGGCGTGCTGAGTAATAACGGATTGCGCGAGTGCATAAAAGCCGTTTTATGGCTGGCCAAGGGCGCTTTTATCTGATCAAATTCTCATACCTCGGCGAAAAATACAGAAGTATAATTTTGAGCAGATTTACATGCCGAAGCATGACACAAGGTATGTGCAAGAGTAATTTCTGAATGAGCATATTTCTATGCACTTTTAAAATTATAAATCAAACACACGGAAAATCTGCGTTCCGAAAAGATAAATGTCCAGTTCCATTATTTAAATTTAAAATTTCCTATCTCGAAAATGTAAAAAGTGATCATAGAAGAAAAATTCACGCCACTTTTATCAAAGAAAAAGAAGTTGGATATTTTATATAGTTGAATCTGCAGCCGTACAGTGAATAGAATGAGCGAATATCAGAGCTGAAGTGAGAGTTTTGCATAGAACGTCATCAGGTAAGACACAGCGCTGAAAACTTTTAATTCAATTTTTGTGATTTTTTAACAGCGAACAATTTTTGTGATTTTTTCAATAGCGAACAAGGCTTTCACTTTTTCATCTCAGTCATTTTATGAACAAAATAATCTTGAATTAGTAGCTATTCTTGCTCCTGCACAATAGAAACATGATAGACTTTCTTGTGCAACTACCAAATTGAGCCTGACTTAGTCCACGCTTTCATTCCAAGACTGCTTGCCTCCTATGATAGTTCGTGGACTGTTTAATTCGAGCAGTCATTTCTAAATGATGCGCGATTTTTTCATCTAATTTAATGCTATATCCGTCCATTTTTAAGATTAAAATTGCGACTTAAGTTCCAGCATAGAAAACTAACAGGAATGCCCAGAGTGCGTAGCAAGCAGCGTAAAAAATTTAGTGTAGATGGCAGCAAATTTCGACGACGGTCAATGAGTGTGATTCACTAGCGGTGGTGCGCAACATTCACACCTAATATTTGTTTTATGAAGCGTCAATAGGCATCTCCTTTGAACTTCTGTTGGAGTCGACGATTTCTAGTAATTGTTACGAATAACGTGCACACTAACGAAAGTATTTATTATTGTATTTCATCTGTCACCGCCGGCATTACTTTTTTAGGTTTTGTGAGCTTTATTTTCAGATTACGAGGAAGCTTTTGTGAAAACAGTGAGTACAAGTTAAATGTAACATAAACGCTCATTGATTGAGCATTGAACGAACTCAGATCGAGCTGGAAATGTACAAGTGTACATGTATGAAATGTCAAATGGAGTTTTATATTTCATCATGCTTATACACAGTTTGTTATTGTTGTGATCATGAAGAAAAGGTGAATATGGCGTAGTTTTCCATTTAACTTATTAGTATATTGAACGCTCTGGTAAATATAACGTCCTCTGACCCTGGAATGATACCTATAAATACCATATGAATAATAAAGGGAAGATTCAAACTTGGGGGATGCATAAATGATGATAGAAGATTAGAAGCTTCTCTGCACTATTATTTTCGTGTGTTTATGTCTTATTATTTGATCTGGTCTCTCAGTAATTAGTGTGTTTCTAAAGTTGTTCAACCTGCACGTAAAAGAATCTAGTATTGGCCGAAATAAACAAATTTTTTTTCCACAAGCCAACGCGTTACGCAAAGATGAGCTGAAAGAGAACTCCTCCTGATAAGATTTGTTTAACTTCAGGAATTGTTCTCTGCGACTTTGAGGAACTTCCGTTCTATGCAGGTTGAATTTCAACCCCTAAAAGTTTGTTAATAATCTACTAAGGGATTGATATTAAACGCACGGTTAAAGTGACATGGATGAGAAGGCGAAGAAGAGCCGTGTGAATGTCAAATTTACTTTAACTTGCAGAAGACCAGCCACCTTCAATAGATTTTTTTTCTTAACTGACTAGCTGGTGCTTTGTGAGATGTTTGCATCTGAACTTTAATTAAAATACTCAGGTCCACAGATGGCAGGACTTTCGACTGGAATTGTAAACGCTATTGGAAGTTTGAGCTTGAACTGTAATTTTTTATGTACCCCATCCTAGCGCACTGAGCGAACCTCACATGCAGCACTGTTTACCGTTGAATTTTTTACAATAATTCTCTGCACCGCGTACCGGCAGTATAGCAATTCTTTCCAGAAATTCTCAACTTTGCTCACTTAGCCCAAGTCTCGGTGCGTGAATGGCACTCCAGAGAGCAGCGCCGATGTTTCTTTAATTCATCTGTTGATGCTGAGTTCGTAGCTTCTAACGTTACAATCTATTCGTTACAGGAAAATGGCTAAACATTTAACGCCGAAGGCACTTATAACGAACAAGTAGTTAATCACATTTCTGGCCAACGTCGTAAGATTTATTCTTCCCTATGCAGGATGAGAATAAAATGTCAGTGTTAATTTTGTTCAAAGTAAGGAAATTTATTCAACACGATAGAGAAATTATTGTGCGACTGCGTATGTCTGAATAATTAAACCTTTTTATTCATGACTTTATATGGCATTTCTATGTTTCTTGCGATGCAGATTCAAATCTTTAAAACTTAGATAATTTAGAATTTTCTTGTGTCACGAAACCACGAAATCTCAATCTCCTCAAGGTGAATATTTCTATCGGTTCAATAAAATTTTTGATGGAAGAATAAAAACGAGCTTACTTATAGTACGGAAGCTGAACAGTCCAGCGTGTGAATGTTCAGCATGAAGAAATCGTACAATAATTGTTGGTCAGCGCGTGTCGTCGCAGAAATTGCGCTCTATATTACACGGAAAAAACTGCGTCGTTGTTTTCCAAACCATCACTCAAATTACAACTGTTGGTATGGAAAATTTTTTAAGATGATTGAAACCAAATAAAAATAACAAAAATAATGCCAAATGACCATACATACATATTTGGTTCAAATGAAATTCATTTGTCAAAAAAGATTCTGCTATGATATTTTGAATCGCTTGTAGGTACTGTTGCGACTGTAGGTACTGTTGACTCATTGTCTCGACATTTAATTAATTGAAGAACTAAGAACTTAGTATTGTCCTTCAAGGTTTGAAATGTCACCACTTTCGAGATTTGCTTCTACGCAAGCGTTTTAAGCATCACACGCACGAAAACAATTGACTGTATGTTTTAATAGTGCAGAGACTTACACAACATATATAAATTAAATTTTGGAACGTGGTTTATTGCAGATCCTCTTGCTTGGCACTGCCTTAATCCAATGGCAATTATTCTATTTCAGGAAGAAGTTCAGAGCTGAAATTATATTGCTGACGACAAAAATGGTATCATTTAACGATTAACAAAACCTTTTGTTTCAGAAAAGCTTAGAAAATTTGTACATTTCTCGATGAAGCATCGTCAATGCGTGAAATTACTGCTCGAAATTCTGATACGCACAATTCGATCCTTTGAATGTTATATTCTTTCCTTAAGTATCCTCGAGCTATGCTGAAATGAGTCTGCAATATACTAGTCTGCAATATCAACTGAAATAATCAATGAGTCTGCAATATATGTCTCTCAAACAAATTAATTGCAGTGAGTAATAAATTGGCGGTCACAATCATTAAGTAAGATCACCAGGCGTGTCTGGAGCAGCAACGCACTTATGACGGCGAGCTGAATTTTGACCCATGTCGCTCCGCCTCCAGCACGGGATAATTGCTCCCCTAACCCAATTTTGGTGGCTTAATATTGCACCCAATCCGCTGCCTGATGCATGGCTTGCTCCAGCCATTGTCAGACAACAATATCAGGCTCGTTTATATTGCAATGAATTTCAGCGTGCATATTAAAGTAACGTCTTCTGCAGGCCGTCACAAGATAAATTGAGCGCTGTTGAAATTTGTTTACTTCAAAAACCATAGTTCTAAAGAGACCGATAGTAATTTTAGGTTGAAAATTTTATAACGTTTACCAATATTTAAGACTACAAAAGTCTGCTAGCTAAAATTGTTTGAATGCGCACAAAAGCTTTGTACGGAGGATACCAAGATGAGTATGAGTAAGGGATGCCAAGAATCTTCTTCTCACGATGAGCCATCACGGAAGTCTTTCGCCGGATTTCAAAGCTGATTTGTGCACTAAGTTTCATTTGCGTTTCATGGAAGAAATGACTCATTTGTGTAATCCTAAGGGTTATTATACTCTGTTTTGATCAGCGGTGCATTCACAATTGAGCTCACATTTGCATGTGTATTCGTGTTCCAAAATTGACACAAACTGAGATCACGAAGCTATGGAGATGGCCGAGACCTCACATTCCTAATAGACTTACGGGGCTGGGTCATTAAAGACTTATCTGGTGGGACTTTAATAGACTCTCATCTTGATATACCTGACCGTAAACTTGTCTTTATCACAGCTCTCGATACACTTACACGACCCTTACGAACCTCACCAACCTAAAGAATGAAGCACTCGCGGCGACGTGCTTACGGAATCTCATAACGCATGGCGTAAGAGGTCGAGCTATAAACTGCACGCGCAAGCGATACCGCAACGAAATGACTGTCTAACGACCGGAGCATTTCCTCCCTCAAGATGCAGTTCATTGCACGCTGCTTCTCTGGCAGCAATTACGTCGTAGCTGCTCAGATTGCAGGAAGATCTGAGGTAGACATTCCATCAGAGTGACCCTCGTAATATTGTTTAAAGATTAGATCTAACAAATGCCACCCAGCCTCTGCATTTGTGCTGTATATTAGAAATGTTGATGAGCAGCCCCTGAGTGCTGTTAACATTGAACACTGAACAAGTTGATGGTACATACTATTTTCTCGAATTATTTTCCTCCGTTGCCTTTGCTCGAATGCACTACGAATGAAAACAACATACTTTTCTGTTGTTATTTTATACTCTATCATAGAATTTACACTGATCTTCAGAGGTTCTTTATCAGATATTTTCTTCAGTCCTTTCTTAAACCCGTAGCTTCTGTGTAAGTCCCCTACGTCATCCAGGTGGTGGGGCTGTGCTGGGGTTCACATTCCTCATGCACAATGCCACCGTCAAATGAAGCTTATGGCTGGGCTCAGTGAAGTTGTGGTCCAGGCGCCACTAGAGAGCTATTATGAATTCATTATCACTCGCTAGACTACATGAACTCAGGATGAGGCTAGCAAAATGAGCGGCTAAGAACTAGCGTATTTTTTTTTTAATTCTTGAAAGAAAATATCATTGTATTAATGACGAAAATTTGGATTTCGGGTAATTTTTTAAACACAATTAAATAGTCCGGAGTAAGTAAATCAAATATATTTTTCAGAGTTCTATTCCGCTGCCGATAAGAAACAGATTCTCCCGCTATACGCAGCAGAATTCAGTCCATGTCGAGATTTTATTGAGCCAAGGCCAGCTATGGATTCATTTAAATATTTTACTGAAATTATTAAATCTTGAGCGAATTGAAAAATCATTGATATCAATGGCTTGCAGATATAATGATCTTTGGTGTTGCGATAGGAAACGACAATTCATGAGAAAAAACATGTCTCTGATGTTTAAATTTTATGGGAATTTTTCAATCCCTGATTTCGTGAAAGTGAGAGACAAAAGTACAACTTTAAAAACTTTTGTCAAAACTAGTCATAGAAGTTCAAGCGACGTCATAGAGTTTGAAAAAAATATGAAATAAAAAAATTCAACCGCTTGCGGCAAGGCTTTCCGAATTTAGGGACGAAAGTCTGCGTTTTTACCTGGAAAATCGGTGGCATAAACTGCGGGTTAAACCGCATAATAGTTCCATTTAAGTTTTAAGGTCCATATAGTTGGCATAGCTTTTCATGACTCCATTCGAGCATTGGAAAGGCCTTATATATTTCAGTGGATCCAAGCCAAGGCTATCATGCAGTTTGCTGCCTGCAAGTAGGAAAAAAATTAGCTTAAATGAAGATATGCGATTATGACTTATGAAGACGTTATATAACAAATTTGCAGGTAATAAAATTTGATATAATAAACCGCCTGATTTTATGAGGTAATAATCAGTAGTTGATTTCTACATGAGAAATTTGTCGTACAACTAATTTAAGTTTGGAGCTAGTGCCGTGTGGCGCATAAGAAAAGGCATGAATTCTGCTTTATTAATGAAGAGTTGTGAGGCCAGCTGTAGAAACATACTATTCCTGAGCCCAAAGCTGATTTATTAATTTCTTTTGTGCTTTCTTTGTATTAGAAGACGTTTCTCTTGTCGTAGTCTCTCATGGAGGTGAGTACTTTCGCACATGGACTTTTTAGTCTTCAAACCTAAGAGATAAATAACTAGGATAATACTGAGGAAAATCGTCGAAAACCAAGTAAATGAAACCATTTTCGGCGTGCTTGTTTTCCATTGAATTGGTGAAACGGGAAATTTGAAGTTGAACGATTTGAATGTTACAATATTGATGTAATGGAGATGCATACAAATTTAGAACGAATCTTCAGAGGTTATGTTGATCATTATCCAAAAATTATTGAAAATTAGAATGATGAGTGTTTGTTATTACGTATTATGTAAAGCAAAACAAAAATGCTCAAATTTCATACGATTTTTAAGAAGGCATTCTGCAAGTTCCATCAAGTCAATAAGTAAAATTTTAAAAATTTTGCCACAGCGGCAGATATTGAACATTCCTTGATTAATTGCAAGAAAAATTCAGAAAAGTTTTAGCAAAAGGTATTGTACTTCGTCACTAAGTTCAAATTTAACACGACGGGTTGGGGGAAATAAATATCATCAACAAGGTTTTTTTATTTTCTACGGAGGAAATATTTACCAGGCATCATCCGGCATCAGTTTTTATAAATATCAATATTATATATATTATATATAAATATTATATATTAGTATTATTCGGCATCAGTATATAAAAAATATCAGTTACCAATTAACATCAGATGAGTGTGTAGAATATCGCTTCTTCTGTCTAGTCATTCTGTCGGCACAATCTGTAATATTTCCGAGCTCCGTCAGGTTTGTTCTGTGAAAATAGTCTGGAATAATTGTTAAAAATATACTTTGTATTTGTTTATCTATTTGGTGGAAAAATTCCACTATTTGAGCAATTCCATTCTTGAAAAACGTCGCAGCGGATAGAAAAACACATACTAATACTTAGGAAAATATATCACAGAGAAGAAGAAATTGAGTTTTGACTATCTTCTCACAATTGATAATAGTAATATGCATTGTCAAAAATTCCTGCACTTGAAGGTGTAGCGTAGTATTGGTCCTCGATGGGGTCAATCAAGGTCAATCAAAAGAATTTGAAAGTAAAAAAAAAATAAATGTTAACCATTAAAACTGAGAAACAACAGTTTAATCGAGAAGGAATGATAAATGATTCGTCATAGAACCACGTGTTTAACATAAAATTCAGGGAAGTGTATAGGCAAATCGCCGCCTACTCGGTCCGTTAATGGTATGTGTTCTGCTCCTTGGAAGCAGTACAAGTTAATGAAAAGGATGCCATGACACCCGGCGCAGCAAACCGATTGAAATCCACGCAAGTCACGTCTTGTTTCCTTAATTTAGATGCTAATGGCTTTACAGAGGGCGCAGCGTCAGGCGATGTGGAGAGCACGCTCAGCGCTCATCGGAATTTGGCTCTCGCTTTTAACTTTTCAACCAAATTTGCTTTTATACCGACACTAAAAAAATTTAATACACTAAAATAAATGGTACAGAAGCAGTAAATAAAAAAATTATTTAATAGTTTAATGTCTGCTGAACATTGGGTTAGTAGATGAAGATAGTTAAATTTTAGGAACAAATTCCGTAGACTAGCCTTCTCAATCCCCACAGCAGATCGAAGGACAGGAGGCGTTATATTCACTCACTTGATGATAATCAGAAAATTTGATAAAGTAAAAGTTATATACTGGTTTATTATGCTGTACAGAAGTGAAGGTGGTAAGTTTATTCCTAAGTGCAGTGCTCGAAATGACATCTCAACGGACATCCGATGATGAATCAATGTTGAATGAAACGTTTCTTCAACGTCATTTGGCTGATGGAAAAGGACCTGAATGGGCAGATGCTCGAAATCCCGAGGTCAGATCAAATTTAATATTTTAAAGATTAAATTTATCGAATAATTTTACGGTAAAATGAAGCCAAGAATCAATATGAATGTCTGAATTGAAATGGAATACAAAACTTACGACCATATAGGGCATTGCCAAGCTAGTTAACACTTGTAGACTCAGAAAATTTATTATGCAAGCAAGAATTATGATTTGAATTAATATTAACATGGATTATATTCATACTTGTTCTAGTCTAAAATGTAAAAACTTAACTGTTTGTAATATCCAAACAATCTAAATAGAAGTTATATCTTTAGCAATGTCTTGAAGTCAATGTTAACTGAAAGCAGTTCCACATAAGAAGTTACAGCCACAGAAGACATCTTGCTGTAAAACTTTACCAATAAATTCATGGTAGGTTATCCAAATCCTGGTGCTGAGCAAAGTAGCAAGTTAGCTCTGTATTTTCCTCAAGATTTTTCTGATGGAAAGTTAGTCGGCGTGTCCGCTCGTCCCTCCTTTTAATGACCGTTTTTTGCTGGCCTAAGTTTATCATCTTGACCAAGGACGCCACTGATTACCAAAGTTCTTGGACTTAGAAGCAGCAGGTAAATTTAACTTGGGTATTTCTAGCAAATTTTGAGCTAAAGACAGCAACTGCCCACGGTTTGATCGTTTGATATTTAGTTCTTCATTGATAATGATAGATCTCCGGATGAAGCTCAGTATGGAATAATATATGAAATTAAGAACAAACTAAAACCAGATCGGTGGAAATCATTTGCATTAATCATTTGCTATTTGTCCAATTAAATAAATAACAGGCGTATTATTTACTTATCACCTTATCTACAGACGAAAAACAACAATTTATGATAAACGTAAAGAGTTTGAATGAAATTATTATTGACATTCTGTTGAACAAAAACGTTCAAATCGACTACTATTTATCAATAAATGTTTAGCCTTTGTTCTGGATATATAATGTCTCGTCTACACATGTGTTGATAAATTTCGCTAAAATACAAGTAATAAAGAACTCTCAGTTTGCATGAATGATATCGAAGATTATCGGGTAAAGACTTCCAACTTAGTTACGAGCCACGGCAGGCGCTTCATTAGAGTTCTTTTTGCAAGACATTTTGTTTCGAACAAAATTTGACGTGAGACCCTGTATGACAGCTGAGAAAAATTAATTGTATTTATTAATGAAAGAAACACATTACATCGAAAACCTTAGTTTGCAAGTGATACTTTTGTGACCAAGAACTTAAAGGCAACGAAAACGCCAAGCAAACTAACCATTGAAAACTTTTAGGAGACCAGTCTCATTAGCAGTTCAAAAACTTGAAAAATACAAACATATAATCAATAGAATGACCAAAATTTACACGTATTAGAATAAAAATAACATCGCCCTATTTCAACAAAGCGCCTACAACTTTGCTCAAAGAACCATTCGAGATTATATACACGAAATATTTTCCGAATGGAGAATGGGTTTTATTTTTAGGTGTTGGAATGTTATTTCTGCTCGGATTTGGTCCTTCCGGGTTTTCGAGGAAATGCGTTAGAATTTCGCAGTGCTCATCGACGTGCGTTGGAATAACGTCACATAATTCTGTATCACATTTACCGAATACCGTGGCAGGAGTTTTCGTTCTGAAGTTCAGCTTGCCCACCCGACCCATTCTTCTGTGGGCCTTTACACCGAACAGTGCGACATACTGGCCCGGAGACCGACCAAAATCACTATGCAGAGTGACTGTAGCATTCTTGAAGCAAAATAATTTAACCGCGGACCTGAAATTAAATTTGTACCTCGTTGAAATTCTGCCGAATAATTGTACGATAAAGTAATTTTAGTCAAAAATTTGATGCAACGGCGCAGAAATAATTTTGATCTAAATCTAATCACATTTCAAGTCAATGATTTTATAATCTTTAATGAATAAAATATCTTATTTCAGTGATCTATTCGGCGCAAATACCAGTTACTAAGAAGTACTAACTTTAAAGGTCTTAAGTCATGAATATTTGAGGGGTTTCTGCAATATGTTCCGAGTCGAGCCTCCGCCAGTCATCGGTTTATCACGTTAGCGGCTCATACAGTCTCGTCCGATACCACAAGGCCCGACTAATATCCGGCGCCAATCAATTACATTTAATCTTCATGCCATTAATTATGAAATAATTCGTGAGAGGCTTCTGGGCACGCTGGGTCTATCCAATTTTCCTGATCTGTTCATCAATATTTCGTCTGATACAATTTCAAATGTGGAATCACGAAAAATGTACTAAAATACTCATATTAAATAAATTTTGGTTTTGTTTTTTAGAGTCGTGTGGTTATTTAATTTTCAGTAGGAAGAACGATTAAACCGAATTTTTCAATCCCACGTGAATCCATTACAGATCTAACTCAGATGGACGATTAATTAACAGTCAACATAGGCATGCCTAAATCCTCAAATTGGAAAGCACTAATCAAGTCCTCGTGAAAACAGATAACGATAACGAGTCTCCTATACTACATGTGATTAACACACGCGCCGTAGCCAGCGTTTAAACTATATACATCGGAATTTTAATTAAATTAAACCATCCTGTACCAGCTTTAATTTTTAAGTACTTGAACAACAATAGATAATTATACAAATGAGGTACAAGACTTTTTTCTTTAGGTAGTCAAAGTAGAATTAGTCTTGAAATTTTCTAATGTGTTATTAAAAGTGAAATTAAGACTAACGTACAACACGAAATTAACAAAGCCAAAAGTTTCAGAAATATACTGTATTCTTGAACATTTTACATCGCTCACCTCAGCAGCACACGCCAGAGTTTAATGGCTTCATTGAAAGTACGAATAAGAGCTTCATGTGCTAGAAGAGGCAACGTGTGCCTTTGTAAAATTAATTTCTATGAAGAAAGCTTTACGGTAAAGCCGGTGGATCGAAGCAGAATCTTCGTGGCTTCATTCTTTATGAAAAAGCATGCTCCAGTTTTCGTATGCCGCGCTGCATTAGAGATGTTTGCGTACAACGACAGGAGCCATTTTAAATAATTAAGATACAAAGTAGCTTATATAGCGTGGAACTTACAGTAAAACCTAATGTCTCGTGAACTGAAACAATTTAGTCCATAATAAAATGAGTAAACTAGATTTATTCGTTCCTTTGCCCCAGAACCGGATACTTATAACGAGTCCTCACCAATAAATGTGTCACTAATACATTATCGGAAAACTTCTTTTCTTTTGTCAATATAATAGGCAGCAATGCTATTCACCCCATTTTCTTAGGTCTATCAGTGCTACTCTTTTTACGATACCAACATTCTTTCTCAGATATTTTTCTTAAGGACATTGGAGATCATTGGTTGCGGAATGTCTTCTATTTTGGACTGCGATACCGAAAACACGTGCACCCCCTTGTATATTTGGCGATTATTTATACCCTAAGCAGAATAGTTGTTCATGAAGCCGCTTTTTTCCGAAGCTTTACTCCAGTCATCGCTGCAGACTTTCTAAATTTAGGGCCCATGTCATACGTTGAAACATTTTATAAATTTTTGCTATTAATGTCAGATTGTTAATTTTGGATTATTAATTTATTGTATTCACTTTCTAGGAGGATTATCGAAATGACGATGAAGCTAGACTCCGAAACGTTTTTATTTATAAAATATGGTGAATCTCTGTGGCATCTTTGTTGTTTTTAAATTCCTTGTGGTTGAAACAAGTGTAATCGACAATACAACAATCCAATGGAAAAAATTGCAAAACAGTATACGCTTAAATCTTTTCACAAATACTTTCGTTGAATACCGATTTGATCGAATTATGTAGCCTTTGAAAGATGGGTTACACTGCACCCAGAATTGAATAAAGCAGGATGAGGTTGATGTCTAGAATCCGTTCTGATGCGGGGGGACAACGTCTCTCATTGACTCCAGCTCAATAAATCACTGCAGGTTCAGTTCATTAAGACTCATAGATTATTCACACGTTGTTGTGAATAATAATAATAATGTTGTTGTGAATTCAGGCTCAAATATTATTCGCACGTTGTTGTGGTCACTACACTAGGACACATAAACTCGGCCAGTACTTGTATGAACTTACGGCCACAAATTACACGTAAGGATGAATTAGAAAATAACTAAAACTGTATTATTGAACAAACTTCAAAAAGAAACAATACAGAAATAAGCAAACAGTTTGTTCTCTGTGCTCCTATCACCTTACCATGATTTTGGATTCTAACTTCGGAGCCTTTCTGCCTGTACATAAATAAACAAATAAGGACATTTTCTCGTCTAACACTAATAACCAAGATAAAACGAAACATATGACAATAACTAATAGACTTATAAATAGACTTATTCTGACTTATACAAAACACCACAGCGGAATATCATAAAATGAATAGAACATATTTCAACACCTACCTCCGATCACAAGGCAACGACAGTGTAAAAGGCGTGGCTAAACGAGGTGACATTATTCAGAGGTGACTCAAAAACGCAACTAGAAATACCCAACATGTAAGAAACCCAAATATTTACAACGTTCCCTAACAACGTATATATGCTAAAACAGGCCTGTAAAAGTGGGTTGTGTTGTGTAGCGCTCTCCAGCTGGAATCTGAAACATGGATGAGTAAATCCCGGATGTATGCAAAACTTAGAGTGCGGAAAGCTATAAATCAAAATGTAAAAAATGTTACGACAAAAATTATAAATACTGATTTGCAAAAATTGATGCTATTCCCTAAGGCAGTCTGCAAATCCGTTTTCACGAGATTTTTTCTGAACAAATATTCAAATATGGCGATAATTCACTTTCAATAAAAATGATTCCACACGCACCCAACAGTGGAATGGCAGATAAATAATATAATTTGTTATTTTAGAGTTAATGTCAATGCAATGTGTCAATTTTCTAATTTGACAAACTGTTGGTGTAATCTATTTATTGACCACTCATTTGAACCCAATTTTTTAAATGTATCTGCCAACACTGGCCCGAGAAATGAATCCTTATGAGGAAAATAATCCCTTAGCGTAAATTAATAGCAAAACGAAATTGCCGTTATTTGACCAATGCGACATATTGAATATGTCATTTATCAACGAAATGAATGACTTGTTTTCTAATACTTTTTATCACTGTAATCACAATGAAGAACAGATGAAGTAGAACAATGGACTGAAAAACAAGTTTGTTTGTTCAAATTTTGACTAAATTACTCTTCTCGTCTTCAAAACCGAAGTGAAATTTAATGTCTTATCACATGCATGTAAAGTTAGTGCACGATTTCAACGTATTTTTTTGCTCTTCGCACACTGATCTAAAATAAAACGAAATATAGAGTAAGTTTGATATCGGTCTAGAAGTTGTGTGAGATAACTCGCAATTTAATACAGCGATGCAGCTTAACCCAGCGTAGCGGGTTAAGCTGCGTAGCGGGCAACGACCGAAGCAGGTTATATGCATGTCGCAGGTTAACTTTCAGGCCGACCTGGCGAAGCAAGTTAACTTAGCGGGCAGGTTAATAGAGCGTATCAGGTTAACACGAGGTGAAGGAAGACTAAACTGGGCTTGCTCGGAAGTAATACTCTTTATGAGCCACATCCCGTGGCAAATGCATAATAAAATAGACACTCCTCCTAATGTACATGAATGAAATACAATAATATTACAATGTCACTATACCAGATGTAGAATAATTTTTGATGCTAGGATTAGACAAACAGAACAGAATTTGAAATTATAAGGAATGGCTTGACCAAAATGTGTCGATGCGTCAGTGCAAATAAAAATGTTTCACAACAAACGTTAAATTATGTAAAAAATAAAGTCGTAAATAACTAACGTTATTGAATGATCCGTCCTAGCAACAAGGAAGCAAACTTTTAAGAAGCTGGAGTAATGGTAAAAAAAAATTACCGCCGTGCTGAAATTTAAACTTCCTCTATAAACTTCTGACATGTGATGTGACAGTGACCAGATTCTCAGGGACAGACTTTGTGACGAGGAGCTGCAGGTCTGTTGCTCTAACTTATACAAACTTTGCGATGAACTGGAGACGGGACCGTCAGCGGCTGTCAGACGCGCGGTCTGGCGGACTTCAACTTCAACGAGAGTTGCAAATAGAATCGAGCAAGCGAAAGCGTGGTGAAGAATTCGGTAACAGAACTCATGGTTCTCGGTATAGTACAGACGAGTAGATAAGCCTAAATAATTTGTCATGTGAGAAAGTAAAATTAAGTTAAAAAATCTATGTATACTACAGAAACTTGTCGAATTGTCGTTAGTTTATGAGTGAAGTATTAACATATATTTACATCAGTTTGATGAATATTATGAATATCGTATAATTATGAAAATACCAAACAGCATTATCTTCGTTTGATCACATGTCAAATTGTCGTGGCGTAACAACAATCCACTTAATATTATTATTATCTACCGAGAACTTGTCTCATGTAACGGGAAAATATATAAACTTGATTCGTAGCGAAATAGAACTCATCCGACAGAAAAAAATGATTTTACAGAACTTGAGTGGAAAACTTGTGTACATTTCATTACCATAAATGGTTATAGTGGATAAAAAAACATTGTTTTCACGAAATGATTTAAAGCGTGATTTATCCAACTTCAGTTGCAATGCTAACACAAATATCATCATCGTGGCAGTTTGAGACTTAAATAAATAGAGATTCCGGGGTATTTTTCTCACAATTATATAAAATGAGTCAGATGTACCATGGATAAAGTTTTAGCTTAAATTACGTCATCCAGTCAATGAATGAGAAGAATGATTACATGAACCGTATTTTTGCTGTTAATCTTTGCTATTTACTGTAAAGAAACAAGAATTCTCAACTTACGTTCGGATCGTCGAAACAAGCGTTGTAAAGTTCGGTACGCCCATTTATTACGAACTAAGGATCATCTTCCGATGCTATTAGTCTACCGACATCTATTAGTTAAAAACATCGTTAGTTCTGCTATCAATCTAAGTCTTTTCTATACGATCTGAAGGTAATCGCCAAAAAATGAATCAAATCGAGCACAATACTGATGCAAGTCTAGTGAGCTTTCATTCAGTCACATAAAATAAATGTTCTGCTTTACTGGATGAATTATTTTAATACCGATGGGATATTAAGCATGCAGTGCAATGAATATTCCACTAGACTGACACCGCATAGAATTCAATATATTTAGACGGAAATTTTTATCTTTTTAGTAACCATGCCGTGCACGTAATTTTCCAAATTATTGACTAACAATTTTACTCTTTATTTAAAAAATTTTTAATTGAAAAATATTCTATGAATTGACGTTCAGAATTTTGAATAATTTTCTGACTTTTATGAATACTGGGAAATTTGGGGACGAATGTTTATTTAGGTTTCATAAAATTATAAAGTATAAAATATATTTTAACATATATGCTAAATGACATTAAATTATAGAGTATGATTAAGTAAATTAATTGACTTGTTCAATTACCTTTACTAACAACATTTTAATATTATTATTAATTTAATATTAATATTCAATAACGATGGCTCCTCGAGTGCATTCATAATTAAATCGGTACGGTGGTACCCTTGGGACGGTGACTGTCGCTCTGTGGAACTGGCAATTAAATTTTCTCATTCCATGTTTTTTTAGCAACAAATTTTACAGCGAATATTTTAGTGAATTTAGTGAAGCTGCTGCGAATTTCGAATCCGATTTTTAAAACAAGGCCGAATTGAAAGCACGACTCGCTGTGAATGAGCGAACAGTTTTCTCTACGGAGAATCGCCGCCACGGGACGTGAAAGAAACTCGCTTGTGAGGAATTTGAGTGAAAATATAAATGAGTTGAAAATTACATAAGCGACGATTAATACAAGTGTTTCGAATGATGAATATGAGGTGTAATATAAGTCACCAAGAATTGAGCGTCTCTTAACTCATCAGGTGTTGGATTAGTCACGACAAAATTCAAATCAGCTGCATTGTTGAAAGCCCAGAAGTTCGATTGAATACTGACTCTATTGCGTTCCCATATTGCTCCACTGTCAGTTAGAAGTGAACAATCTATGACCCTAGGAACGTTCATAAAAACTGTATTAGATAAATTAGGATGGATCTTGCTCGATTTAATCGAACATCAAATTATGTCTCAGGCTAATCACAAAAAAATTTAAGCGTACGAAAAAAATAACGAAGTATTCTAGTTGCTAACCCCTTTTCGTAATGTGTAAAGACTGCTCCTGCATACGTTGGAATTGCACGTTCTGAACTAATCAGAACCAGATTACTTACAGCTACATTTTTCTAACTCATTTAATCCTCTAAAGACAAGTTTCTTAATACCGTTGATGATACATAATTCCATAGTGATAAAACGGTTAACAACGGTTAACATTCGCCGAGGTAACTCATGTGCTGCACTCGTCACAAAATAACGTTCCCGCACTCACCCCCACTCTCTTACCTCGCCAGGTTTTGCTGCTTGCGATGCCACGCAAGCGTCCACATAAATTGTGGCCGCTTTTTTACTCGAAGAATAGTGGACAGAAAAGCTTGCCATGCCAAGCTGTCCCTGCTCTACTCACTGCCTAGCTGTCCTTGTTCTTCTAAAATCCGGAACTAGGATTGGAAGCCGACACCCAGGGTCTCATAGACTTCAGAGATCAGATTTTTAGCAAAAATTTTCTCTAGGGAAATTGAATATTCCATAGGGAAAGAGAGACAGAGTGACATTATGTAAAGGAATAACAGTCAGCCTCCCGTTAAAATGAACTTGCCGCTTGAGGCTCCTACTGGGGCCTGACACGTTGACACGGGGGTCACATGTTGGTGGCCACCGAATTAACATTAATTTTGAATTTATTTTATGAAGTCGGGATCCATAGGTACAAAACTAGTGCGTACTGCGCAATGTTCAGTAAGCGTTCATATTTGTGACGTCAATCCACAAGTAAAATACGAAATTTAGTTACACGGTTCGTCTCAACGTAGTTCAGAAAACACTGTAATTTTTAGAGCCCCTAGACCCAGATAGACCCGTCTTAAATGAATGCAGTTAAATTGAGACGAACCGAGACGAACCGTGAAACTGGAGAACCGCCATGTTTTATGCTGGGGTAAATTGATTAATATATTTAAAATCTATTGAAAACCAAAGATGGATCCAAAATGCTTAGTTTCAAAGTTTTTCGAAGGCGCAAATCTCACACTCCTATAAAACGGTTGTGTTCTAATGATATTTTTCTGTATAGTAATGCCTACCAAACTGAAACTCCTGCGTTTGTAATATCTCAGTCTTTAGTTCAACTATAATGGCAATTCATTTACAACCCAGAAACCAGGTTGTGCAACCGTTCTTCACCGCCCGGTTTCGTTCGTTTTAATTAGCGTATTCTCCGTAAGAATATTTTCAGGTCAAAAGAGAGAATTTCAGAGGCCAAAATGGACATTTTTGTCGTGTTTGCCATTCCCGACAGTTGTGCGCTCTTCATAACTGCCGCTGCATCCAGACCCTCGTAGAGGCTTGAAAGATATGAGGCAGACGCCTATAACATCTGCCTCGATGTCTTCACAGCCTCACGCCTCGGCATCAGAACCATGCTGGACGAGACGCATGATAGGCATTGTTTGCCTGACTATTGTGAAGCATGCTGGACGAGACGCATGATAGGCATTGTTTGCCTGACTATTGTGAAGCATGCTGGACAAAACGCATGATAGGCATTGTTTGCCTGACTATTGTGAAGCATGCTGAGCGAGACGCATGATAGGCATTGTTTGCCTGACTATTGTGAAGCATGCTGGACGAGACGCATGATAAGTATTGCTTGCCTGACTAGTGTGCAGCATGCTGGGCGAGACGCATGATAAGTATTGCTTGCCTGACTAGTGTGCAGCATGCTGGGCGAGACGCATGATAAGTATTGCTTGCCTGACTAGTGTGCAGCATGCTGGGCGAGACGCATGATAAGTATTGCTTGCCTGACTAGTGTGCAGCATGCTGGACGAGACGCATGATAAGTATTGCTTGCTTGAATAATGACATGAATTTACAGGCAAATTATAACATATCTTTTCGTTGTTAGGTTGCCAAAAATGGCATTGGAGCACCACAAGACAACAATTTCTGGTCACGCACTTCAATTTGCTAGTGATGAATTTACAAATGAAAATGAAAAAAACCAAATGTTTATCATTTATAATGCAGTGTTTGTGAGTGTTGCATTGATGAACTCATCATATCATAGTTTTCATTACATTCATATATAATGAAACATGAAAATAATGGAATGATGGATGCATGATCTCATGCAAACAATCTTCTATTTTATTGTGTCTTAGGCCAATTCAGTTTTTTAGTAGTTTTAGTTTAGTTACGAAACGAATGACATTTCATTCTAATTGGAATAACAGAATGGGTTGAATTCGCAGAAATACAAAATTCTTCTTATGAATGCATCGTATGAAGTTAATGATGTGTCAAAAATTATTAATCGCTCCTAATTCACGCATCAAAGAAAAAATGAATATCCAGAGGGCATCAGACTAATTAGTAAAGAGGCCATCCCGAATCAGTAACCGTGAACCCGCGTAAAGCTAAACCTGTACTTTTCCTAACTATTTTGCTTGTCTTCATGGCTGCTTTTAAGCCGTCGGGAGATTCAAGATAAAAGTTTACATTGTTTGGTGGATGTCGTTTTTAAGAAATGTTATCGCCTCGGCTGCTGCGTTACTACATACGAGCCAATAGCTATGGCGCTCCCAATTACGGATCGATAAACCTTAAATTTCTTTGTTTGAAAAAATTTTACTTCCTTCCACAAAGTGTGAGGTTTACCTTGTAAAAACGGTTTTCCAGTAACCGACGAAAAGTCCTCGTATAAAAACAAGATAGTTAGCTGTGCAAATACTAAACAAATTGGAATTGTTTTGCAAGCTGTTTTAATGTTCAATTGCACGGGTTTAGTCCACGTGCAGAAGTTAATGAACTTTACTCTGCGGGCCTCATTTCAACATTGGGGTAACAATTTAGCCTTTGGGAACATTGATTCTTGTTGCGTGGTTCGTGGGATGGCAGCGAGTCGTAAGACTCACCAAAGGACAGTGAGTTATTTAACATTGAGCCTTTAAGGCTATCTTCCTGCTCGATTGTGTGAAATTTCTCACTGGTATCTCAAGTTTGTTTTCATTTCGTGATGAGTCAATGTTCTTCGCTTCAATGATCTAATTTCAGTAACCTAACAATGGTATTTTTCAGTATGCAAAAAATTATATTTTCAGTGAGTAAATAATGGTATTTTTAAGTGACCTCATGATGGAAATTTCCGGTGACCAAATTTATCCCCACCAAAATGTTGGTGCAAACTGTATTTTTAAGTAAATGCACGTCCCAAGAATATTGTCCCCTACCTGAAAATATACACCTCAAAAAGCCATACTTCAGTGCATAGATCAACACCCACTTGTGCTTGTAATCGTAGTGTATAGTCTCGTACGTAATGTAAGTAAGTCTTCACTCGTAATCGTAGTGTATATTATCGTACGTAATGTAAGTAAGTCTTCACTCGTAATCGTAGTGTATATAATCGTAGTGTATAGTCTCGTACGTAATTTAAGTAAGTCTTCACTCGTAATCGTAGTGTATAGTCTCGTACGTAATGTAAGTAAGTCTTCACTCGTAATCGTAGTGTATAGTCTCGTACGTAATGTAAGTAAGTCTTCACTCGTAATCGTAGTGTATATTATCGTACATAATATTGGGAAGCGGTTATATATAATTACAGAATATTGGGAAGCGGTTTCTGTAATTTGCTCTTGTGGCCGCCTGACGACAAATTTTGGTAAATGCCGGTTACATTCGACCGTAGCTTCATCTGCGATTCTAAAATATGCGAGAATTTCGTAATGTAGAGGAATAGGGGATTTGCATTCAATTTCACGGTAAATATCTTTAGCACTATACACAAAGCTAAATGTAGGAGCTTCAATAGATATAAATTTCACCCGTCAATAATTCTGTTGATTCTGTAAAATAAAACTGCAAATACATCAGAAATGGGTTAATTGGAAGGGCTAAAAAATTTTCGTTTCAAAAATTTATACTGGATATAGATAATGTTTGAGATGGTACGCTTTTTGGTATGCATTTTTTTATTGCATCTATATTTTTTCATTGAAATGCTTATTTACTGCTTTTTTCTAAAGGAGTTAAACCAACGAACAATTAGTCGTCACCCGTTGCACTACCAGCGGTTATCTTAAAGCAAAGCCAAGTTTATTTGCAGCTCCCAGTAGCGCTTACCTACAACCAGCCATTCCAGCTCGTCTCGATGCCCGCCATTAATTTTGTCGCGATTTAAGACCGGCGTGAGAGTGATAAATTCCGACCGAAGAACAACTAAATAAAATGCATCGTGAGCCAAGAACTCCATTCATGAAAAGCTTTAAGAAGAACAGCCCATAAATTCATGAGGCATACCGTGCCTCTACGTTAATTAGGCTACATTAATAACCCGCTTCATCGCAAGCGCTCTTGCACGCAATGTGTTAGCAACAAAAAATGTTTACGGGTTTTATAAGGTTACTTCTTTGTAAAAAAAGCCATGGTGAAAAACTTTGTGGTGATAAAGTGCCAAGAATACTCATTTAAAGACTTATTTGTAAAGCAGGCAAGACCCGTAGGTTAAAGACTCAGCTTAAACGAAATAAATACTTCTCATTGCAACAACAAATCAACTTCTAAAGTTTATTCGTTCACAAATAAATGATTTTCCGAATTATATTATATTATATCATATCATATTATATTATATTATATTATATTATATTATATTTATTATATTTCATATTATAATTATATTTCAAAATGTACATTAAGTATAGGCCAATAAATGAAGATTCCCCGCTCGAAATCTAAATTCACCTGACGTCAAGCCTAAAACTATATTTGCGCCGCTCCTACCTTGTATTAAACCAGTTTATTTCGGTGCATAAATTTGTCGCACAAATTTTTCGGTGCACAAATTCCTGCTCATCTGGAACGCCATAGAAATCTTCCTGGCAATCATGACGACCCCATTGCTTATGAAGCTGCCGCAATCAAAAGCAGCTATACATTTTTTGCATTCGTTTCGAAGTTTCCTGATGAACTTCCTGTCCAGAAAACGCCATTTCAATGCAGAGGGATTTCTGAAATCCTCGATAGTTGACGTCGTTATTAATTGTTTTCGAGTTGCTTCAGCCTCTTGGTTGAGAATTGGAGCAATTAATTACTTCGAGTTTAATTATATTATGAAAATTTGCGTACATTCGTGTTTTGGCGGTTCTCGGATTCAGTTTGAATGAGATCTATGATTAATAAAATGACAAACTACCAAAAATGGAAAGTGCATGGGACAGATGGAAACCTATATTTTCGGGCGAACTTAGGTACGATTTAAACAAATAATAGCAAACATTTTTTATGCACTGTAAAACACGAGTCGCTGAAATCATTGTGTAGTTTGAACCCATTGTATTATTCTATTTTAATATACTAATTACTAGTGCTATCAACATACATGCGATAAGGTTGTTGAATATTTGGAATAAAATTTCATCATATATGCTGTAACTAAAATTCTTGTATTGCATTATGAGGCGCGAGGTAATTCGAGTTGTAGTAACCATGGCGCTCAGTGAGGCTCATCGCCATATCGCGCGATGTCCCTTCATGGCTTAAATAAAATGTCACATTTCGGGTGCGCGGCTAACAAAAGAAACCTGAAAACCTCAGCTGCTATGGAACTCGCCGCCGGGGCTAAAATGAAATCAGCCAATGCACTCACTCCATTAACCTAAACGGTTATATTTTTATATCTATCAATTTCGCAAAGTCTGTTTGGTTAACTATTTGAATGTGTGGTAGACTATCTTGGGTAAAGACTAATTTAATTTACGTATTTCAAAAGTTATTTTGCTGATTTCAAAAGCAAATTTAAAAAGCAGATAATCTTGAGCTTCAGATCTGAAGGTCTGATGTGCATGTGGCTCTTTACAAAATTATCCTTGAAGTTCATGCTATTTGATGCTCACGACTGGCATAAGAGCAATAAAACTTGCTTTGTGCCTCTCTCACCTCCGCTTTGAAGAGTTGCATTGGCCTTTATTGTTAAGCCAGATGGAGAGATCGTTAATAGCCAGACTCCTCGTATAAAGATTAAGTATTGTTGTCGGCTTTCATAAGATTAATTGCTTGTAGGAAAGGACTTCATCACTTTTCTGCTGTGGATTTTTATTCTAAACTACAATGATATTTTCGCAGAAGGTAATGATTTTGTTTCGGTCTTGCCATCAGTTAATACGAAACTGTTTCGTGTAGGGGGATCTTTCACAAAATCTTGAAAAAATATATGTTCGAGGAAAAAAATTTTCGAATGAAATTCATGTTTGATGACAGTCGATACATTGAAAATGTACTCAAAAGAAAATGCATAAGTTCTTTGCTGAACCCCATCAATAAATATACTGTTATAGCCTTAAAAATTAACTAATAGTACTTCATTACTTTTGCATGTGTATAAATCCATTTGTACTCTAAAAATTCAAATCTAAAGGTGAACATTTTTATTCAAGGCAATTGAACAGTCAGAAAAAACTAATTTTAATTGTTACTGGTGGATTTGGGAATAAATACATTTTTAAATTTCATATGAAGAGCAACACTAAGCGGTATAGTGACCGCTGGGTTTCTAACTTTATAATCTTCAACCCTCTACTTCCACAAGGCCGAATGTCTTGAACCGCTGAAGCCATTCGCAAGATAAAGGATCGAGATGGCGCAGTGGCTGGAATGTAGCTGCCACGATGTCGGTGGTATGATGGATGACGCTCCATCATCCCTAATGAAGGTCAATAACCGATGTAATGAAGGTAGCAATGCTTGGTGTTGGCGCTCCTGCGAGGAGTTACTGGCTTGTGGTCTCCGTACGCGTACTCTCAGGTAAGTGAACGGGTCAAATTGTCCAGATTGTGACGCACATTTTCCCCGTAATACCGATACGCTATTTTTCCGGGCTAAACTGGGTCTGGATGACTCATATCAAGGCAAAAATTTCATCACGATTTGGACAAAAATTTTTACTTTGTATTCTGAGTTTACTGAGGATTTAAACCAAGGCACATGCCGCGAGTAGAGGAAAAGCTCATTCAACACAATTTTTCTTCAATCGAAATAAAAAGAAAACTTGTTTATGATGTTTGCTGAAGCTCTATGTCTTATATTTGATTTGAAAAGCTGAAACATATTTTGGAAATAAGTAAAATTATCAAATTGAGGCGTACTTTCTTGATGAAATTTCTTACGGCAGTAGATTGCAAGAAAAATTCTGTATAAATTAATATACATCAAATGCAGGAATGATTGCGCTGTCATCATAGTGAGATCATAACAGTTTTTTTTAGAAATAAAATGTCACATCTTCTCGCTTCCACAATTTAGTTTTTATCACATTGCGCAATGAAATTTAAATAAAAACACTCGAAATTTTCAAAGAAGTGGAGCACCAAACAACCCAAAAGATAATAGAGATAGTGTGTAGTGTGGCCTCTAAACGCATGTAATTGTTACTGCAGGGAAAATCACGGATTTATATAAAAAAATCGTAACGGAATGAGGCTGAATGGGCACTTACACAGTCTGACTGCAAACAGTGCAGCAAGCTTCGTTTTCTTCCAAATGATCTCCAAACAAAGTGTTGAATTAATTAGTAAGAGTTGAACTAAACAACTAGCAACCGTGGAACTGTCACTGTTTAACTAAATAACTAGTTATTGTTGGACCCCCAAAAAAATAGAGTTGTGCTAACTTGTTAGTGTTGAACTAACTAGTTAGTGATAAACCAACTTGTTAGTTTTTAACTAAATAATTTGCTATAGTCAGAGGTGGGCAGTAGCGCGCTACATTTTCAGTAGCGGTAGCGGCGCTACATTTAAGCAATTGTAGCGGTAGCGGTAGCGCCCGCTACATATTTAAGTAGCGATACGAGGTTTTGCCGCTACAGCGCTACCGCTACATTTATAGATAAAGCCTTTAGATTTTACTTAATAGTATTAAATATTATTTAAAAACCAGCATGATACATACATAATATAAATTACAGAATAAAACTGTACGAAAGATTTCGGTGTAATGTTGTCAACCTCAGCCTGTTACTAGTGTCAACATGTTAGTTGATACTTGTTAAGTTGTTACCAGTTATCACTTAAAGGTATTTTTCATGCTTCAGTTTGCTTACAGTTATTTTTATGTTTCACCTTCCCTACATGGATGTCTACTTTAATCTACCAATCTCAAAAATAATCCACACATATATATATACAAATAAAAGACTGATTTTTTATATGTATATGTGGATAATTTTTGAGATTGGTAGATTAAAGTAGACATCCATGTAGGAAAGTAAAACTTAAAAATAACTGTAACTTTTATTTACAATATCTAACCCGTACTAGTTCGGTTAGGTTAATTGCAATAAAGTTGCATTGATATGTTTTGAAAATGTTTTATAATCATTAAATGTTTATGAGTAAATCCCAATAGCAGAACAATATATATTTAGAGATTTCCAATAATTTTGGCCATTGTAGCGGCTAATGTAGCGGCGCTACATTTTACAGTAGCGGTAGCGGTAGCGCTCGCTACAATCTAGTGGGTGTAGCGGTAGCAGTAGCGCCCGCTACATTTAGAGCATGTAGCGGTAGCGGTAGCGCCGCTACATTTCAAAGTAGCGCTGCCCAGCTCTGGCCATAGTTGTGATTTCAACTAGTCCCTGTTGAACAAAAAAAAAAAAACAGCTAGTGTTGAAATAAATATAAGCTAGCACAGACGTAACTACTACTACTAACTTCAAGTCTCGAACGCTTACTTAACATGGGCCTTTTTTCAGTGCCTATTTCTTATAACAGGCCATGGGCCCATTTCTTCAGTGCCGACATTACTATTCTATTCTATGGCCGGGGAGACCTCAGGAACAGAAGAATGTAGTTACTGTAGATAGAAACTCAGGTGCACGAATGCACCATATTTGCCTCAAACATATTTGTTCGTGGCGTATTGATTACTCATTTTATAGATACACGTTTTCTCGTCTTCGATTCATGATATAGTGATGATGCACAAGCAACACCTACCTACTCGTAAAATTTTCAAGAATTGTTTTCATGAGAAAAAGGTAATTATGTAAAACGAAAATTCCTCTGAAATTGAAGCAAAACATTGCATCGGAAACAGCAATACTCAACAAGCTGGCCAATAGTCACAGCTCATCAATTTATTATCGTTTGGAACGAATGATGCCGCGGTTATCGTACGTAGGCTTGGGAATGGACTGCCAAGCCCTGACTGAATTTGGGAATAGCGTGATAAATTCTCCGACAGCCGTTCCCTGCGCATCCCCGGCCGATGAATCACGGCTGATTCATGGGAACCCAACAATGCAGCTGGCGAAAAAATTTCTTCCTTCCCATAAACTATTTTATTTTTGTGTTACCGTAATATGTTAGTGATTATGGCTACTAATTTTGAAATCATTCCAGAGATGATTAAGTCTTCGCATATGATGTAATTCGGAAGTTTTATACGCTAACGGTCAATGGAATCATATTTGTTGAAGATATTTTCAATAAATTTCTTTGTTTCTGTCATCGCTTCTAATTTTTTCTAATAATCGATTGTGAGCCATAAGAATTATTTAAATTGCGTGTTCATAGAAAATAATATTTTTCTTGCCTGAATTTATTATTGTAGCTAAAGCTCTCAAATCTTTGTAAACATGCACTCAAGGCAAGCAGTAACTAAGAACAAAGTTTCATTGTTCAAATTGTGCTTCGTGGGAGTTTCGTTGTCCTGGAATCGCGTGATCGCAACACGTGAATTTTCGTTGTTCTGCTCGTTTCCCGCGACTAAAACAAGTAAAGTTTCGTTAGTTTGCTCGTTTCCCGCGAATGCAAAACGTGAAGTTTCGTTGCTCTGCTCGTTTCTCGCGACTGCAAAACGTGATTAAAGTTTCGTTGCTCTGCTCGTTTCTCGCGACTGCAAAACGTGATTAAAGTTTCGTTGTTCTGCTCGGATCCCGCAACTGCAAAACGTGAATTTCGTTGTTCTGCTCGTATCCCGTGACGTGAAGCTTCGTTGTTTCTGCCCGTATCCCGTGACTGCAAAACGTGAAACTGTTGTTCTGCTCGTATCCCGTGACTACAACACGCGAAGTTTCGTTAGTTTGCTCGTATCCCGCGACTGCAAAACGTGAAGTTTCGTTTTTCTGCTCGTATCCCGTGACTGCATGGCGTAATGTTCATAGGTTCGGGTGCTTGTTATAAAAGATCGATGACCCAGTGTCGCCAGCGCAGCCACACCATTTGTCGCCACAGCGCTCGCTCGTTGACGGCGGCACGGTCATCAGGCTCTTATTAAATCCTATGCTGAAAAATATGTCGGATCGAGTCAACATATTGATTGATTCTTTACTTATTTTCTTAACTGATTTATCATTTAATTTGCTTACGAATAGATTTTTGCAAAAACGAATATTCGTTCACCGCGTATATTTATTCTATAAAAAAATTAGCTTAACATGCCAACTTATTTGCGAACTTTGAATTAATCTTCATGGCTGAAGTATTTAAGTCTTTTTCTAAACTATACGAGAAACTGCTATAACAAAGTGATATTACTCCTTTCATAACAAAAAGCTGTATGTAGCGTCCAAGTACCTGGATATTGCAATTACTAGAAATTTGTCTAGCGCTCTTATCATAATAGAAGTATGCCTCGAAATTAAAATTATTGTATTGTATTTTACTATTCTGGGGCCGTACTTTCAAAACTCGCTAAGTGAACGTATAAGTACTTGCGCTCTATTTTCTTGTGTTTGATTGGTGGATTTTGCTTGAAAGGCCGTCAATGATTGGCTGATGAACTTACGATCTCTTAACTTTTTTGAAAGTATGGGCTCTGTACTGTACTGCACTGTACTGTATTCCTGCACAGTACAAGTATACTACAGTACATCACAATCGAAGTTTTCCGGCCTCGCGCCTTGGTTGCTGGGAATAATATATGAAGTTGTAAGAATCCCAAATAAGAGCCATTGTGCTCATTGCGTGCACACCGCGTCATTGTGCATCTTTAAAGCTCTTCCATCGATTGTGCATTACTTATTAGGAACTAACCAATTATGTTCATTCTGTTGGGAAAAGTGAAGAATATTTTTTATTGAAATTTATTAACAACTACATTTAGATGTTTAATTGAGTCGGGCCAAAATTTGCTTGATTTTACAAAAGATCGGTTATGCTTCATCATAAATGATGATGCGACATGGAATTGTGTAGGTTTGGCAACACACGAATTAGGCGCTAGTCATTAATATTAAAAAAGCGTTGGTTTTCCCGGTAATATCAAGGTAATTAAACTTTCATGTTCCATTGAAGCCTCAAAAAGATGTGCCTGGACAGCGATACTGTAAATTCAGTAACTAAAAACGACTTCACGTTTCTTGAAATTATATGTTTGGTCGACAAATCAAGTATTTATGTAGACCAACAAGTACGCGCTAAACACTTATTTACTAGAAAACTATTTAAAATAAATCATTGTAATAAAATCGGAGAAATTAAACACATAACGAAGTAAATTGAATAGAGGCTACAATGTGTGTACTTATGAATGAACTGTAGTTCTTTTTGTTATTTCTTGATGTCTTATACATATAAATAGCAATAGAGTTAAGCTGTCCAAGAATTAGAAATTTGACCAGGAATTTAAAAGTAAAGAAAATAGCCAAAAAGTTCACCATTTCTTATAAGCGAAAACGTTTCGGAGTCCAGCTCCATCGTCAGTTCAAAACCTAGAACACAGGTACAAACAATTAGTAGCCTTAAATTCATATTTAAGCAATTTACCTAAACTTGAGGACATTAGAACTAAAATCGAAGATAACTGAAATAAAAATGAGATAACATGTAGAGAGGGAACTATCTATTTACAATTTCTAGAGGATAGGAACTGAATGCAGCATTTTAACTGGGTTTCTGCTTGAAAATATGTAAAGATTCTAAAATTCGTAGGTCAGAAACACCGGTTGTGGAGGCTAAAACTCTAAAGTCACTATTGGACACCGGGACGTTGCACTGCTCGGCATGAATACGTACGGCTGAATGAGGGGGATACGCAAGTATGTTCCCTGTTCTATAACTCCTGCCCCTATGCTCTGCAAGCCTAGTATAAAAATTGCGCGATGTCATACCGACATACGCAGATGCGCACTGCGCACAACTATATTGATAAACTAGGGATGATCGCATAAGAACAGGGAAAGGATCTTTGTACTTGAAAAACGAGCTAATTTTAAAATTGTTCACTAGCAATACATTAAGATTTAGTTTTGTATTGCTAGTGAACAATTTTAAAATTAGCTCGTTTTTCAAGTACAAAGATCCTCTTCCTGTTCTTATGCGATCATCCCTAGTTTATCAATATAGTTGTGCGCAGTGCGCATCTGCGTATGTCGGTATGACATCGCGCAATTTTTAGACTAGGCTTGCAGAGCATAGGGGCAGGAGTTATAGAACAGGGAACATACTTGCGCTTCCCCCTCATTCAGCCGTACGTATTCATGCCGAGCAGTGCAACGTCCCGGTGTCCAATAGTGACTTTAGAGTTTTAGCCTCCACAACCGGCGTTTCTGACCTACGAATTTTAGAATCTTTATATATTTTCAAACAGAAACCCAGTTTAAATGCTGCATTCAGTTCCTATCCTCTAGAAATTGTAAATAGATAGTACCCTCTCTACATGTTATCTCATTTTTATTTCTGTTATCTTCGATTTTAGTTCTAATGTCCTCAAGTTTAGGTGAATTGTTTGAATATGAATTTTAGGCTACTAATTGTTTGTACCTGTGTTCTAGGTTTTGAACTGACGATGGAGCTGGACTCCGAAACGTTTTCGCTTATAAGAAATGGTGAACTTTTTGGCTATTTTCTTTACTTTTAAATTCCTGGTAAATTTGCGACTTAAGCAGCCAAGTGATTTTAATACTTAAAAATTTTAGTGCTCCAGTTCCTTTAAAAGGTTGAAAAAACAACTTTTTCAATTGATAATATGCGGATTACGCGAGAGTTGATGTTTCTTGATCTGAAAATAATGATGCAAGTGAACTTGGACAAGAAATTAAATGATAGGCCGTCATACCATACAACAGCTGTCACTGAGCTGTGCTGTGTTCCACATTTTCTTACTTGAGTATTTAGATCCGGACCAAACTAACCCATTTCCCCTACTCATGCGTGCGTGCTCTTTGGTTCATACCCTATATCAATTTACGCTCAACTGTCATCGTAACTGTTAGAGCTGAAATGCGCCGGCCCCATTATATTGCATTTGAGTGATGCTATTTGTCATGCTAATGCACGAAATTTAGCGTGAAGTGTTTCCAGAGTGTAAAGGAAACTGAATTTTGCACTAAAAATGGAGAATGTATTGGAAAATTTTTCATTCTGGTCACTCCAGCAATACTTGTAAATCAATTGAAGCGGCGTGGGGGCTTTTAGATTTCATTGCAAAGCTCAACAAAGGCTTTCTGGCCGTTGTTGTTGTTTCCGTCGCACCAAATTGGAATAACGGAGGGTAGGACGTATCCTTGAACATAAGTCAATCATTTAACCTTCCTGCTTTCAAAAGAAGAATAGAGAATAAATGCATCAATGATCTAGTCACTTTAAGAATTAAAACTGGATGGTTCTGAAGAATATTTCGAATACGAAATGCAGACATATTTTTTATGCTGCTCCAATTTACCATTAAGTCTGAATAATAATGAGCGAGACGTTTTCTTTACATGAAATGTATCCTCCATTTCAGTTGAAATGTTTCTTGAAGTTTTGTATCTATTTCATCGGCAAAATGGAAGAGAATTAATGATATGTGGGGTTTTCGGAATTCTTCTATAAATTGAATATGCTATTAAAACTAACAATGAGGAAAACAGAACAATGAATTTTCATGCCATGGTTGCATGGAGAAATTTATTTGATATTGTTGTGTTACAACGAAATTTGTCCGTTGTACTTTTAGGTATAAAACTTTTTGTTTGGAGAATTAATGCTGTCGCAATTCATGCCAGTCAATGTTTAAAGTATACAAGGATCGATTCGATGTCAAAATTAAATGAACAATTTGTCAATAAAATAGTTATTAATGTCTTAGACGAATAGTCTTTTTTTCAATAATAATGACTTGTGACGCCTGTGTTAACTTCAATTGTTAAAATTATATCCATAACACCTTCAACTTTTTAATGACAAATAAGTATATACTATGCAATTTAATTGATAGAAAATAAGTTTGCAATAAGTATATATATTATGTTTGTCTTTCAAATCCCAAGTCAGTTAGGAAAAAGGAGAGAAGTATTTTTCGGATATCCCCTCATTCAAAATGAAAATACAAATTCTTTTAAACATGGTCGACAGCAGCTACAAAATGTCCACATTACGCTCTCTTATGAATATGGAATATTTCATGTAATGCCTACTCCATAAAAAGCATCGCATTAATTAAATGTGTTTGAATAAATTAATGTGAAATTTGAATAAAGCGAAATATGCTTCATATTTGCGTGTGTCGATAGCGGAAAAAATCTTCAATTTTGAACGCTTTCATACTTTCAAATATTAATTAAACTTGAAGTAATATATAAATAACGTTGAATTTAAATATCAACTTGTAGGGCAACATGGGGCAGCGCCCCCCCCTTTTTTAAACTAAATTTTTGATGAAGTTTTGATTGATACGAGGTGGTTCTTTGTTTTGTTTAAAGGTACAACTAATGAGGAATGTATGATGTGAATTAGACGCCTACAGAGTTATTCAATTTTTAATGAAACACTATTTTTTAAAAAGTGTCAAAATGGGCCCATTGCCCCACCCCTGGGGCAATGGGCCCATGGGCTTGGGGCAAAGCGCCCACCCTTGGTCTTTTTAATACAATTGCAAATTTTTCGTTTAAAAATGATAAAACAACACTTTACAGTTAAAATAAGAAAAACGTAATAAAAAATATGACATTCATTCATTTATTAACAACTCAAAAAAATCATATCCTTAACTTGAAAAAAATATACTCTTGGCTAAAAAAATCTATCACTGACGTGAAGAAAAATATTTCATTGACACAAAAAGATATATCCTTGACTTGAAAAATATATCCTTGCGATAAAAAATTCGTCCTTGACATGAAAAAATGTATCCTTGACCAGAAACAATATATTTAGTTGATCAGAAAAAACTTCGTTCCAGTTTCGTCCATTATCCAGATATTATGTGCAGAGAATTCGTACCTAATCGTGATTTCAGCCAACACCATAAAAACTCATCAACTTTTGGCTCATTGGTGTTGACTGAAATCAACTTTTGGCAAGGCAAGAGTCAATAACTCGATAAGGGGTCATAAATACGCATAACTAGAAACTAAACCTGCTGCCTTGAGGCGGCAAATAAAAAAATCATGCAATATGAAGTGTAATTTGTAATTCAAAAAGCTAGTCATAGTTTTGAAAAGGTCATTGAGACAAATCTAATGATGTATAACACAAGACTTCACCATGGGCGCATTGCCCCGTGACACGCGTGGGCCTGTTGCCCCACTAGGTATCATTTCAATTTATATCGTGTCAACATTTTATTTTAAAAGCTAATAGTCTAAACTTGATCTCAAAATTATCCCTATAAATATTACTTTCAAAATATAATTCACAGTAATTTCAAAAGCTTCATCTACAGTAATCGAAAAAAAATTTTACTTAGCAGCAAAAGAATTTTTATCTGGGCTAAAACAGTTATTCACAAATAACTTAATAACGCTAACACCTAGCAAAACGTAAATCCGTACACTTCATCCCAGTGAAACTGTTGACCGGCGGTAGAGAACACGGACCAATATCTGCCATACTTAGCGAGAAACCCGCTATGGGTCCATGACCCGCAGTGGGCTCGCTGCCCCATGTTACCCTATATGATTGTGAGGTTGAGCTTCATTTCCTTGCCAGGGATCCTGTGAAAACACGTGTGTTTGTTATATAAAAACTTCAAATATTCTGGCTAAATTTCTTAATACAGCATAAAAAAAACCTGTAGCGAGCTAGATTAAAAAGATAAATTATTGCGAATTCACCGACTCAGGATTAGACGTCAGTTAAAGCACGGAATCCAGACTAGTCGCCTGAGAAATCCAGACTAGTCGCCTGAGAAATGCTATTCCATCTTCTGCCCTCAGCGAGGCTGCACGTGATATGAGCTTCCCTCAGTGAGCTTAACTCGGTGTATAGTGAACAAAATTTCATATAACTTAACTCAGTTAAACTTTCAACCTAAAAAGTTAGGACATTCTTTAGAGCTTGAGTTTTTTAATAAGATGAGAGGTTCCTTCATTTGTCATGTTTGTTAAGATTCAGGGAAGAAAAACAAACAAGAAAAACTGGTGAAGCAATCAAAGCTATGATAATTTTTTTAAAGAGAGTAATATTTTAATTGGAGACAAAGTCGTCGCTTTCTAAAATGTCAATGTGCCAGGAATGCCGGTAAAAAGACCTCAGACCGATGGTCATTAGCCTGATATTGACCACATGTAGGTATTAGCATTTAAATTCCTATGATAATCTAAGCTCAATAACAGTGAAGTTAATAGGCGGATAAATATTATCAGCTCCTCTAAAAATATTAGCAGCGGAGCAATAATCACAATAGACCTGCGTGGTTAAATAAGCTTAGTTATTCGATTCTCTCGGAGCCAGAATTGCGACTTTGAATTGAATTGCAAAAGAAAAGCTTTTGCATTGCACGTAATTCAGATATTTCGTAGCCATATACATGTTGGCTGTACGTTTAAGTGTGATCGCAACTAAATAACCACTATAAGGCTTCATTCTTGCCCCTAATTGAAAGACTGAAAATTTTAGTAATATTTTTGTGATTATTTTATGCGACAAGGCAATCAAAATCAGGGTCAAATATTTTATGAGACAAGGCAATATTTGATGACAAAAAACGAGTCCATTTTAATCTCAATGCATGTGTCTTTATCGAAAATATTCCCTTTTACTAGCTTTACTTGCTAGAAGAATTTTCAATAGCGCCTAGAAAATTTAACAAATAATGTTCCATTATCAAGTGAGATAAAAACTCAATAATTACAATACGGCATTTAATTGAACTAAGAAGTGAGCGTGTTGGCAAGCAGCGGAGTGGAAACACGACATGCAAATGGCGAAGCAAGCTCGCATAAACGACTCTCATAAGAGAAAATCTCATAAAAATACTCATTAATTGTCTCCTCCTTTTCAATAATGTCTAAGTAAGTCTATTTAAAATGTAAGTAATTAATCAGCGTAATTCATTCAACGTGGTATTGCTGGTAATGATTAATATGAAGGAAGAAAGGAGTGTGTCGGGGCGGATTTTATCTCTAGTAATGAGCGAGTAAGAATTTAAAACACATCGGTAGTTATTTATTTCACAAGTGAAGAATTTTTCTCAATAACTATATTCATTTACAAATTTTCATTCAAATTCTCCCCTGAACAGAGGCTTAAACATTGGATAGTATTTTTCTATAACATGAAATGAGAAGAGAAATCTTGTTTGATTCAAGTGTTTTAATTTATTTTATATTGATTCCACTTACAGTTTCACTTTCTTTCTATGTTTTAGTTATGACGCTAGTAAATATAGAGATTGATGTTACTATATATCGCCTAAAAATGAAGAGTGCGTGTGAGGGGAAATTTTTCGCTTATTCCAAACAGTTCATTGCTTTAAGCTTCTCTTTGTCAAACGAGGCAAGGTTGAAGGAATATGCTTCAACCTAATATTATATGCTTCCTAATATTATATTTATACAATATGAATATATTATTCAATGTACCTCATGGAATGTTTAATACGGTAGCTTCAAGGGCAGATTGCGAAACTGAACTCTATAGCCGCGTTTCCCTCAGTCGAGCTTGGGCTCCCAAACGCCTGGAATTCTCACGGAATTTTCACTATGATGAAATTCCCCAGACGCGAATTAACAGTTCATGCATGACCACGTTGAACGCATTACCCCTGACCTGATCATAGATTGCATGCAAATTAGAGCTCATTTACTGCCTCCTCGTTCCAAGCGCTTTTTTCGTAAGGTTTTATCTCTCAATGAGACGCCACGGTAGATGTTGGTAATAAAGTTCTATTGTAATAATGAGTTCTTTAGCCCTGATGTTTTTAATAGTACAATTTTGGGTAGCGTAGAGAAACTTCTTTATAAAATTAAATTGTGAACAAACCTTCTTGTCCCCCTCGTTTAATGGCAATATTTTTGCTTTAAAATTGTTCTTGCTAAAGTAGACGTAGCATTTTTGCAACGACCAATTTCCCGAAATTCGTCTTATACACTTAATTTTTTATTTATTTTTGCTGACATATATGATAATATTATATATGTAACGAACCAATATGCACATTTTTTCGGCCGTATACATTATTTAGTCTCAATTTAAGTCACACAAACACAAGGAATTAATTGGAAAAATAAAATTAATATAACTATAATAATTAAATAATTTAAAACTCAGTACTTGAGGTTAAAAAATTCCAGACTGCTAAAGTGTTCGGTAAAAATAAGAAATTTTGAATATTTATTTTTTATATTTATTACGAATATTTTTTTCTTTGCATGAATTTAGCATATTTTCATGAAGATAGTTCATTGCTTGACTGGTGACATGTAAATAATTACAATTAAATGAGCCTGGAGCAGTAAATACATTCTAGCGTTTTGTTGCCAACGAGGATATAGATTAACTGCGAACAGAATAATCCTTCAAAAATATAACTCAGTACTCACTGCAGTGAGTGACAGAGAGCGCATTTTCTCGTCGACCAAAACTTGAGGTCACGGACAGACGGACGGACAGACGGACAGACAGACAGACAGACGGACGGACGGACATGGCGAGCACAATAGTGCATTTTTTCCATAAATGAGAAAATGCGCTAAAAACTGTCAAGTTTAGCCGAGTGATCAAGTAATTTATTTTCCTAGGACTCCAGAATTAAATCAATTAAGATCAAGCCACCACAAACGGTCACGACACCTTCTTCTTTAGCCCCCGTCTTCCATCATCAAGAAATACGATCCATGGAAATATTGAGATGACGTCTGACAGGAATAGAATTTTCATTAAAGATTGTACAATGCAACGAAAAACTTTTGCCCATTTTTCAGAAAATGTTTGATATATGAAATATTACCAAATTCGAGTAATCATTATTCTTAAATCTTGCACTTCCGTTTCATTAAATAATTTTTCAAAATTATTTATATATTTAATGCAGCACGTGTTATTTTTCTTTTTCAACACTTAATCCCACAAATTGAAGATCACGTGAGTTCGACTTAACCTTCCTCCAAAACAGCCATAATGGCGACAGTCGCTATTGTCGGTCGTCAGTCCGGCCTCCGCTCTTTATCGCTGATCTCAAACGATTATCCGCTGTTGTGGTTAATTGCGGCTCAGCAAGGCGGTCACATTAATCATATTTATTTGATCAATGATTGTATCACTGCAACAATTTTAAGCTATCCTAGCGTGATAATTTGTTTGATTACTTGGACTGCGTGAAGCTAACACTAACCTAACATTTATTATTTTAACCTGACATTTATTTTTCGTACATCCTGCGGGCGAAAAAATTAGCAATTTAATAACAAAAGTCGGGGACACGCATGTATTGAAACAGGTTATTCTATACTATACATTTTTAAATTTTATCCAAGAATCCATCCATATTTCCTGCTACTCCAAAAGCTCTTTGTACACTCAGCTGATGTGCGTGTTTGCGAGGCCAGCTCCATTCAGGAAATTTTCATTTCCTCGCCTGGCAACTCAAGGAAAAAATGCATAAGAACTTTCCTGCCCTGGCGACAGGCAGAAGCAACAGCAGACGTGCCTAGAATAACATTAGCGCATGCACTTCTGACGCCGTCTTTAATAAAGTAATGAACTGCGCTTTATATTGTACAAGAATTTAATTCCGAATTTATAATTGAACTTTTAATTTTGTTGTTGTTGGCACTAGGAAATTAAGTAAAAAATAATCTCGCTACGTGTTGTTTTGATTAATTAAAAAAATTGAAAGTACTTAGCCTTAAATTAAATGTTTGAGCCAAAATGAGGTCGGGGCCCGAGCTCTCTCGCTTGTGTCGAAATACGCAGCCGTTTCATCGCTCAACGAAAGCGAGTTAAATGTTGCTGTGCCAGCTGTATGGCAACTCGGTAGAACTTGTCTAGTAATATTAATGACCTATATTTCTGTTAGAACGTTCGTTGGGTTTGAACGAGGTCAGTGATTCTCGGAACGATCTTTCCTGGAAACTTCTTCATATATACTGTACATATATATATATATATTCTGAAAACAAAAGAACGCATAATATTCAAATAGTAAAGATGATTCACGTTACGGATGGTTCATGCCTTTACTTCATTGAATTAACGATTGAAATATCTTAATGATATCCACATATCCATGTACAATTTATGCAGATTCCACTAACTTCTATTTAATACTTAACTAGCAAGACTGTAAAGAAAAATCTTTGGCTATGCTTCAAAGATTTTTTTTAACTCTGCTCTACTTCTCTCCATATTCTAGTTTTTGTAATATATAATTCTACATTGACCTCATAAAAATTATTCCATAGGCCGCCCAACAATTTGAGCAACCATGTTTGGCTTTAATTTATCCACATATTGAGTGCTTCTGTGTAATTCAAGTGTTCTATTTGCCTTCCATTTTCCCGCTCCTTAATTAATTTTGGATGTTGTCACGTTCCCGACGTTGTTCCGATGCTTGGCGACATTTCTTCATTTACGCTCCTGGGACCTACAGTTGGTTAATCATTTAATTGGTTTTGAACAATAATCAGATAACTTAACATTCAATCTAAACGGGGAAATGCAAATAAATTGACTTTGTCAGTACGTCAAAATAAAAGTATAGTTAACAATGTAAAATAAACAACCTCAAATTAATCAAACAATCGAGCACTATGTATTTATTTTGAGTAATTTTAATAAAATATTAGGAGTGGGATTCGGTAAGGAATCGTAAATTTCAATATTTTACCGAATCAGACTCGAGCCAGAAGCGTCTATTAATTCAGTCCCAACCTTTTACATATCCTTGCTCATATTAGCGCTAAAAATTTGTACATTCGCTCTGTCGAAGAGAACGGGGAAAAATGACGATATACGTCTGCAAAACAGTTCAATAAGTTAAACCTAATTGCAGACTCTATTTACACATGACACTTCTAGTGTTTTTAATCTAATCATCCGTGATTAAATCGCGACGGTGCCAAAATTATATAACAAACATTTTAGTTGTGCTAGGTTTTGTTATCGCGAACCATGAGCTCAAAGCTTCATAATTTGTTAAGGATGGCAGGAGGTTCTCATCATCCTGTTTCAAGTCTTATAATTATTCGTTAAATGTGGCGTATTTGAGGCAATTAGTGCTGATTAAAGTGGCCGGTTAGACATGCCTAGTAATACTGTACATCCTTTGCGCTGTGCACGAGTTTTGAAGCTCGCCTTGTGACGTCAATGCTTTGTCCTAGAAAAGCAAACCTCCATGATAAACAATTTAATACTTGCGAAAATACTGACTTGCTTCTTAACATGAAAATTTTTTAGAAAATGTGCGTGAAGTCAGTTCTAATGTTGACTCCAACACAATGCAACTTATGATACTGCATTCAGCAGTTATCGTATCTCATGCTTTAACATCTCTTGACACTTCTGTCGTCACTTGCACATTTCCATAAACTTTTATGCTCAAAATTAGTTTTACTGTGTACCGGTGTTAATCCGGAAGAAGACTTTAATTACTGACTTAATTTTACGATTGTTACATATGCTGCTCTTTAGGTGCCATAATATCAAGACCTAACGTAAGCCAATTTATTATTATTGCATGTTTTGTGAATCGTTTGCTTAACCTTAGCTTTAATTAACTTGGTTTTGTCATCAGTGCATGATAGTAGAATAGTTACGAGCTAAATTGCTTGCATTCATTAATATGTGCTTCTGCACGTTTTGACTTCTATTCTAATAAATAACCCTTGGGTTACTTGCATCAGTTTATCCTGTGTTTTCTTGATTTGAATTTAATTTGATCTTGCAATTTAGCAGCTGATGCATACTAAATCATCCTTATTATAATGGCTCTGCTCCACTTTATGTGATCAATCTTAAACTGTCACTAACCCGTCGTGTGTCGGCTCCAGCCTAAGTAACTGTCACTGTACCGTCGTGTGGCGGCTCCTGCCTAAGTAACTGTCACTGTACCGTCGTGTGGCGGCTCCTGCCTAAGTAACTGTCACTGTACCGGCGTGTGGCAGCTCCCGCATAAGTAACAGTCACTTGCCTGCGCAGTCGCCGTAATTAGCAGCACGCATGCAAGCGACAATGCGGTGTGAACGTCCGCTAAGAATTCTCTTATTTCGGTATTATTTCTTTAAGAGACTCCGTAGTTCGTAAGTTCCGCTGAAATTTTCCACTTTTTTTCCAAGAACAGTTAGAAATTTAGAGAGAAGCCCTTAAACTGCAGGGATTATTCATTTAAACATTTAATTGAATGGAATTTCTGCTCATTAATGATTATTTATGGAAACGGATATCGTTTTATTGATAATAACACATTATCATGCAGGTAAAATTTCCCATCGTACTCAGCTCGTAGGGTTATTGAGGAAAGTCAAGGATTCAATCTAGTGATGGATTTTAAACATACAATTAATAAGGTAAGAAAGGTAATTAATTTTAACAGCATTCACGTAGGACATCTACTTATTGTAGCAATTCAGCACAACTTGAACCGAATAACAATTTTTTTTCAGGTAATGAACATATGCAAAAAAAGTACGACACGATCAGCGATTAAATCACCTTCAACTTGATGCTTCACTTGATACGCTCTATTTAATACCGAAGCAGCCTTTCGCTGCCATGCGAGAATTTGCCTGAACTTAACTGCTGAAATATCGCTTGCCAGCCATAGCACTCACCGCTGCTGTCCTGAATTACATCGTAATTTCCTCTAATCGGTAACTTAACGGAGCCTGCAACGCCCGTCCTCGGATAGTGGGAAGACCAATAGGGCTCTTGAATATGGAACTTCCACAGCTTAAAGTTTTAAACTATATGGTAACAGTTTTGATATCAATAAATAATATTTTTCTATTGTTAAATGCTCCGTGGTAGAGCATAAAGATTATTTTTAATGCAAAATGCTTCTTAGAAATATGTAGTTTCAAGAAATTGGAAACGGTTCAGCAACGTGCTAACGTTGAGCTGCCATTATATTACCACACAGTGCAGATATATATGCACGGAATTACTCCGACCAAGCATTTATTGAAAACTTTTCAGCTAAAGCGCAAGATGCACAAGAAGTGTTAGTGTTCTTCGTACATGGGACGTCATCAGGTTTTGAAGATAAGGGGAAAATTAAAAATTTTCATTCTGGAAGCTAAGCCTTCAGAAGATGTACAGGATTTGAGCGAACATTTGAGTTCAATAATTGCTAATAACATCTTTAGTACAGTACAAAAACAAACATAAGAAGTATACTATAGAATATCGCTGTTTTCAATTTCTAAAATTTCATCATTGCAGCAGGTGTGCTGTCAAGATAAAAATAATCTCGATATCATTGCTTGAGAAGCTAAACATTATTCGTTGGCTTTATGAAATCTAAGTACTGCAGTTACTAAAAAAATTATGCTATATCATTGAAGTAGTTTTTAAGGAAAAATTTATAAACAGCTTTGCTACTGTACATTTATCCATACATTTCCATACATCGCTGCAAAGTGAACAAAATGAGAGAAAATAGTGGCCTTAATTAATATATATAGTAACAGACCATTTTGATTTATAAATTCAATGAACTACATACGACTTTTAATGAGCTTTAAATCTCGAAACTTTTTTCCATTGTTAATTGCTTAGTTTGCTAAGCACAGTTTACAGTTCACATCACTGCAGAACACGCTAAATAATGCAATTCACGAGCACAAATAAAATCACGAGAAGAGGAAGCTTTTCACGAGCAATTCTACAAGTTTGGGCTGAGATTTAACGATCATTTATGTGTTATGCGACTTCCCTTTGCATTGTCATTCTGAGGAGAATCATGACAAGAGAATTATGGTTCACAGCCACGTAAAAGCCTTGAATTTGCATACCGGTTCCCCCGCTGATATTCTGCGTCAGCGGCTCCAAGTTCGGCGCGAGATGGCGCGGTCTGGGTCGTCCTTTGCAGGCTCTCATGACTCAGGTGACTATATTTCATTCGATGAATGCTGCTGATACATAATGCATTAGCCATTTGTATTTATGGGAAAGGTTGTATAGTTTATGCGAAATTCGATTTAATTCTTGCAAGATATTGCGAGAAGCAACGCAGCTCACAATCCTATTATGTAGACCTCTATATTAACCTATATATTAACATAGATATTAACCGATATATTAAGCTATATATTAGGCTATATATTAATAGAAACCGCGTTTTTGCGCGATTGATGCACGTGCAATTCCGATGAGGGCAATTGCAAAAATGATGATGAACAAATAAACTTTAAACGCAACTTGTTGCTATATTGGCATGCAAAATCTTTGTGTGCATTTTAAGCACTCCATTAATTACTTAACTTTCAAATATTATAAAAAGAAAAGATGTGCTGCTTTTTTGGTACCAAATTGGAAATTAGACCGATTCCCGACCGAAGTAATATAGGGATTCATCACGAAACAAATAAGCCAAAGTTGAATTTTGAGTTTTATTGTTCATAAATATTTAATATGAATATGACAATTCGGATTCCTGCTTTATTAAGTGCGGTATTGTAGTTTTTACCTTGTCATCGTTATTTTGTACAGGATAATGAAGTGTTTACCGGACTCTCGCAGCGTTGCTAAGACATTTCTTACAAAATGAAATTAATTTCGCAATAAATTTTGAGAACCGTGCCAAAGCCAGTTAAAACATTTTGCTATAGCCCCATCAAAAGAAGCCAGTTTGGCATGTAAATATATTTATTGTCGCGAACGCTGATAGCAGAAAAAATAGAAATTTTCGCCGAAAATAGATCGAATAGAAACAGAGTGTTTGGTTTAAACAATATCGGACTGGGGAAGAACATAAAAATTTGTCAGGGACAAAAATATTTTATTTCTGCCTCATGTTTAATATCAACATCATTGATCAACAATTTATGGATGCTTAAATTTCAGCCAATGGTTTTTGGCGAGTACTTAATCAAATTCTGTCTTCGTGATCTTTTGTTAATCAGTAAATCTATTTCGTGTTAGGAATAAGTAATAATATCACTCGTTTGCTTGAATCGCAAATTCACTAAAAACTTAATAGCAAAGAAAACTCCACAAAAATTCATTGAATCGCAAATTCACTAAAAACTTAATAGCAAAGAAAACTCCACAAAAATTCATAGTATCTTTAAAGAAAACGTTTCGGAGTCCAGCTCCATCGTCAGTTCGAAAATTCTAGAACACAGATAAATCAGTGATTAGTACAAGTCCGAAACGTTTTCTTTAAAGATACTATGAATTTTTGTGGAGTTTTCTTTGCTATTAAGTTTTTAGTGTTAGGAATACAATTAATGAATATTGCATACGAAATATAGTAGCAAACATGTGCATTTTTTTATGAGAGAAAAACATTCAATTTCCCATGATATTATCTTTTAATTTATTATCTTCTCGATAGAGGCACCAAGTTTGTGTTATAATTTAGTGTTTCCTTTACGAATTGTATTAATTTTATTTCCAAGTGATAACTTGTTTAAAATCAAAAGTGATTCAGATCCTTATTTTTTCAGCGTATCCAGTATATTTCTTTTTTTTTCACAACTAGTTGGATGAAATGGCAAATGTAATATTTCGTCGCGAAAAATGTGTCTAAAAATTGAAGAAATTATGCTGAATGATAGAAACCCGACGGTGAGGAAAAAAAGGAAAGGAAAGTTTATATCTGTAGTTTTTCGGAAGTGGTAGTAGACATGAATTTTCTGGTTTACTGAGAGGAGAGGTTTTCACGAGCCAACAACAGAAGGTTTTGAGGTTTTTCACGAGCCAACAAATTAATAGATGATATTAAGCTTCATTATAAAGAAGTCTCCTAGAAACCAATTTATATTCATATAGCAAACATCCGTTGCCATAAATTTGGTGGACCCTGTAATGCCATGCTCACTTCTTCCATACTCTTATTGTTGAATATGAAGATCAATCCAAACCTCATGCAGAATTAGCCTAGGTTGTACGTAATATCATAATGCCTCCCGAATATAATGGTTTCTCACACGAAGTAATAGAAAATGTTTTCAGTACTAGAAACTGAGACCAATAAAGGCACGTTAGTAAGTTTCGGTTGTTATGCTAACAGTTCGTACAAATTAAGGCTTATAAATGAAGACAGATTGTAGGTTAATTTAAAAATGCACAAAAAATAAATGCATAATTTATGCATAAATACAGTTTATCGTAGTTTCAATTAATCTGATACTTATTATACCATTCCTTTGGCAACACAATGAAAAAAGTCCCGAAATTCATATTATCCAATCTGAATGATATCAACTAACGCACAGAATTAATTATATTTAAATTATTGTTTGTTGTCTTTTCTCAGAATTCTTATAAAATCCGAACAGAAAATCATGATCTTTTCAGCCATCGATCAGTCTATAGCAAGGATGCAAGGCTGCAGTTATGAGGCCTCCACCTCATGGCTGCTCAATAGATCACATTCTCAGTGGACCAAATTTAATTTGTCTTTTAGAATAAGCGATTTGGAAAAATTCCCTGGGTGATCGCAAATTCAACCACGTCGTAAATTGAGGTTAAAAATGCGATGCATTTATTATTCTCAGCAAATGTATGTTTGGTGAATTTATAAGTCTTTTCATAAATGAAAATATATCACGTCTCTTGAATATTATCGTGACCTTATTTTAAACTTGAATGATCTCACTAGAATAGTCTGAAATTTATTTAATATCATTATTTTCCACGATAACTGATATGCAGCTGCTATTTTATGTGTCGTAACATTTCACACTTCATTTATGTTAAACGGGCATAAAAATGAAACGAAACGGGCATTGAATTTTATACATTTTAGATAATAGTGAAAATTTTGGAATGGTTATAGCTTTTAGGTTAATTCTACAAAATTTAGCCTACACTCTACGTGCAGTCATGCGTGGCTCTCGTAGGCGTTGAAATAATTATACCATTTGATCACGTCTGCAATATAAACAGAATTTAATTAAAAGTCTAAGGATACCCTGAACTCCATGCGCTCAATGACACTCATGGTCGAGGTGGTGTTGACATTTGTGTTTACAGTGCGCAGTGAATCCGGGCTGACAAGTACACACGAGATGTCTCTGTTTGCTCAAGGAATTGAGCCGCGACCGAGACGTTGCTGCGCTGCGACGCGCAATCCTTCACGGCTGAACACCTCTATTTTACCATTTTCACCTCTATTCCAACTATTTTCACCTCTATTCCGACTATTTTCACCTCTATTCCGACTATTTTCACCTCTATCCCAACTATTTTCACCTCTATCCCAACTATTTTCACCTCTATTCCAACTATTTTCACCTCTATTACAACTATTCTCACCTCTTTTTACTATTTTCACTTCTATTTTACTATAAAAACCTCTAGTCGGAGCCGGTTAGTTGTTAACACCCGCACACACACGCACACACACACCCGCACACACCTGCACACATCCGCACACACCCGCACACACCCGCACACACCTGCACACCGGCGCGTCCTGCTCATTAGTTGGGTGTGGTCATGGAGAGGAAAACTCTAAATAATCAAAAACTGAAAATATTACTATCGTGTATCGGGGGAGTGGAATTGTTCTATGAGCGAATTTTAACTCGACAAAATTAAAGCCTATTGATCCCTCGTAAATGCTTTTTAGATAGTAAATTAGTTATTCATGGTATTCAAGTTAATGTCGCCAATCCCAGTTTTCATTTGTAAATGATGTCTCGATAGTTAAGAAATTGTTTGTCTTTGAATAAACGGTTTTCATCAAGTGTCACATATCGATGGAAGCAATCAATTATTGTCGCTGAAATTTAAATATTCACTCGTCAAATTCAAGCTTTCAATTTCCTGGTCCTAACAAACTTTCACTACCACACTAGAGCTTTTATATGTTTCTTTGTACATCATTAATGTTTGGAAGCTGCCACCTCGGGTTCATCTTCCAGCTGTTGTATTATTAGTTGCTTGTCAATAAAAGATGAGAGGTAAGTAATGGCAACTGAAATTGAACCGGTAACTTCTTTCAACTCTGTATTGGTTTATTGGCCCAATAATGGCTGTGTTTCGTGGAAGAGGGAAAACATATCGGGAAAAATCGAAAAATATCATCATGGCATAAATTAAATATACGCAATTTGACCTGGAGTAACTGACGATTGAAGATTTGGACTTGAAAGGTGAAGTTATAAAAAATATAACTCAGAGCTCACTGCAGTGAGCTCTGAGCGCATTTTCTCGTCGACGGAAACGTGAAGTTACGGACGAACAGACAGACGGACGGGCGGACATGACGAGCACAATAGCGCCTTTATTTTCATAAATGAGAAAATGCGCTAAAAATAATGCTCCTAGTAATTATGGTATTAATACTGATTTTCAGAATTATAAAATTGAAATTCATAGTGCATATGAGCGACATTAAATTGCTAATACTGTGCCGTGTCATAAGGGTCAGAAAATCACGGTAGACTTAACGTTGGAACCATGATGCCTCCGAAGAAATCGGCGTTGCGTTTCTTCGGCTCAAGTTTATCTCATTAAATCGCTGGTCTATTTTATTCTGCGGGTCTGTGCAAAACAAAAATGTCGTTATTGAAATCCGTAATTATATTATTCGCGTATCGAATCACATATCACCCGCTACTTTTCTCAGTATTAAACTAGAAGGCATTTGTTGGAAGATGCGACGCCGCATAACGTGTGGTGCAAAACATGTGTTGATAAAGGGTGTTTCATCAACAGAATGGGAAAACGCATTAAATTCATTTTAATTTCAAGAGCAGGACCTACCCCACACATATGCAGGATCTACCACACAGATATGCAGGATCTACCCCACGCATATGCTGGATCTACCCCACACATATGTAGGATCTACCCCACGCATATACAAGATCTACCCCACACATATGCAGGATCTACCCTACACATATGTAGGATCTACCCCACACATATACAAGATCTACCCCACACATATGCAGAATCTACCCCACACATATGCAGGATCTACTCACACATATGTAGGATCTACCCCACGCATATGCTGGATCTACCCCACACATATGTAGGATCTACCCCACACATATCAGGATCTACCCCACACATATGCAGGATCTACCCACACATATCAGGATCTACCCCACACATATGCAGGATCTACCCCACACATATCAGGATCTACCCCACACATATCAGGATCTACCTCACACATATGCAGGATCTACCCCACACATATCAGGATCTACCCCACACATATATATATGGAAAGCAAACCTGGAAAAATTTTCTTTATTTGATTTTACGAGTTTCCTGGTGCTGGTGACACAGGCGAATGAGAGACTAGATTGTTTATTTAAAATGTTTATTTATATAAAAATATCATTTATAAGACCATTTAAAATATAATTCCGGTATTCTATATAAGTATGGCAAGATAACATTTCGTCGACACCTGACGATAAAAATTCTCTCAGTCTGACTTACTTGTCACGATTGGGGCTGTTGAATACATTATTGAGATGATTAATTCATCTTGTGTTCCCATTTTGTTCTACCAGTTTTCTACGTGACTCGTGACTGTTGGACGTTACCGAAAATAGCAGAATCTTACAAATGAGCGTTGTAAGGATAACATGTCCGACTAGCGCCTGCTGCACCAGAGATACGTTGCGTCAAGACCAGTAATTATGCACGCAAGTATTGGGGGAAATTGGGACATTTTTGCATGGACCGATGAAGGGAATTCCCTCAAATGAAATTCCGAAGTCTTGCATCCGAAAATTTTTCGGTAAAATCGAATTACGATGCCGTTCAAACCTTTTTATTTTCCAATGCTTGATATCTGGAATAGTAAAAGGGATTTTAAAAGCGCTTTATCATTATTTTATTTAATTCTTACCAATTTTAAATAAAAAATATAATTTTGTTTGAGCTTTGTCAGCCAAGTATACAGATATTTTAATTCGAAATATTTTTCAGTGTGCTCATGGAATTTGCTCGGTAATTCTCCACTGTAAAAAATCTTTGGTTAACTTGTACATTGCATTTACAAGCAAACCACAAGGAAAACTTTCAAAAAAAGTTCAATATTTTGACGGCAATGAGTCAGTGATGTTGGCTCTCACCTCTGACGTACTTACAAAAACGCTAAAAGGAGAGATTATTTCGTTGTTTTACTGCCATTCACTTTGGACTCTCGGGACCAAAACTCCATGCCTATACTGTATTTTCAAAGCCTGTGGGTACTAGACACGTGTAATTCTGCTTTGAAAATAAAATATTGTTCGCACGAAACAGAGGAGTAAATAATCTTCAATTGTTGGCTGCCCGTGGATCGAATATAAATCATTAGTGTTGAAAATACGTTTTTCCGCTAAATCCAGACTGCGGTAACGAGTCTTACATAATCAAGGAAAAAACGTTCGATAATCAATTTTGCGGATCCATCACCCTTCTGATAATTCTTGTTATACCAGGACCAGGATCAATGCCTCGTGTATGTTCATAAGGCTCAGTAATGATAGCGGATATAAGCAATATTGGATCGCTCCATGGCACTTTGCTGGAGCACCTTTGTTCAACTCGACTATGCCTCTTATCGGTAAATGATTTGTGTTGTACTTGTTTGAATGCATACAGAAGATGCGAGAATACAATTCAAACAACCTTCATGTTTTTTTTATTTAAGATTTTTCATGAATATCAGAGGAAGATGATTAATAATAATGCATGAGTTGATGGAATAATAATATAGTAACTTAATGGGAATTTAGTCTAAACTCTAAAATAAAAGTGGTGATTACTGCCATCGAAAAATTAATATGGGTAAAGCTCTCATTCAACCGACATCTGATGATAAATTTTTGAATTTAATTTTAAAATAACGTGAATGCAAGTTTTCTGACAAGTATTGTTTGAATAATTCTAATGGACACAATGTTTTGTCTTCATATTTGTCCAACGAGTGAAAGCATTTAAAATGATTTCATTTCGGGCTTAAATTTATACGTTTTTCTATCAAGCTCTCATTCTTAAAATAAAAAATATAAAATTACTTAACCACGATTGTTCTCCGAGGAATGACTGTTCATGAACTGAAATTAATGCCATGCAAATTTGCTGGTAACGTATATACGCTTTTTATGCAATCATTTAGTTATTTTCAGGAATTGTCATTACAAAATAATCACATCTAGCCTGACCTACATACATGCTTGATAGAAAGATAGGTTTCGAAGAACTAAAACAACGTCTTCTCCGGCCCGACCTAGGCCAAGTTTGTGCTCAAGGGGCAACACTTTGCTCGTGACAGCCTTTGAATTTTGAAGAGCACACAGGCTGCTTTATGTGATTAGACCTGCACCTCAGACGCTTCAAATTTCTCCTTAGAGTGAAAAGTAAGTGCGTCCCGAGTGATGAGATAGGCTGAAAGGCCTTGTTTATAACCGAAAAATTTCCGAACGCGCGGCAATGGCACTCAATGCAGGGAACCCAAAACGTGACGAGGTGATGGTTACACTTGCTTATATCGGAGGGTGATGCTTACATAGAGGATGGTTGGGAATTTATCCACCGTAAGACTCTGCAACAGAGTTCAAGTGCTCTGTAGTCCAAGCCTCTGAACAGAGTTCAAGTGCTCTGTAGTCCGATTAGTTAAGAAACAGATTTTGAAAAATACCTAAAAGAATCTGATGAGATATGAGTTACATGTCATTTTATCAATTTTTTGCGATCAGAATTGTATTGCTTGCAGTATTCTAAAATTTAAAAAATAACTAAGTAAAAATCGCAACGTTGATTTAAGACGATGATTACAAAACGATTATTACACTTGTTTTGGAAAACAAAGTTAGACGTCGACAGAGGACTTGTCTACCAGCTTCATTCGTTGTATAACCGAGCGCTTATAACCATTGACAAAATAACTGTCATTTGCATGATATTCTTGAATTTTGAAGTGGAAGCCTAAATTTAGTTCTTTGCGATCGGTAATTTAACGCATTTTTAGCTGAATATATTTATGCACCGTGAAATTATTGTTTGTTTTTTTTTGTTTATTGTCAGAGATCAGTTGATGGGAAACAAAATTGAGTGGTTTTGCATTGTTTGCTTAATTAAACATGAGCGCTTGACTGATGCTGGAAAATTGGAATAAACGAAATTACGGGGACAATTTAACTGTAGTATGTGATAAGCAGGTTGTGCACTCGGAAATAACCGATTATGTCTAACAATGTTCCAACAGGGAACAAATACTGGTTTGTTCTATTCGAAGGCATGAAACACAGCAAGCGCCATAAATAAACCGACTGGAAGGAGACCAAACAATTCAGCCAACAATTTACAAAGAACAGACTGCAGACCAGGTTTCATAATCTGTTATACAACTGGCACGGTCAGTTCTCTCCTATGTACAAGGCTTGCCCGGCTCTCAAGCAGACCCTTATGGAATAACAGCAGCGAGGCTGGAGTAAAAGAAGTCTGGTGGTCGCTCGGTGAAGACGAGATTGCTTTATGAGCAAACTTGAGCAGTGACTTAACTGAGGTGTTTTCCTGGTATATATACGCACAAACGCACCTTATACCTTATAGTTACGCTTCATCTCTTGCACGGACAACATTCTGCATATTAGTTTTGTTTCATCCTTTGTACACCTACTCTCCATACCTTTATTTTGTTACCTCCTTTGTACGAACGCCTTATATACATTTTTTGTTTTCGTGTCCACACAGCAAAGATCAAAAGATTTGTTTGATTGCTAGCACAGCCGTCATTTGAAAATTACTTATTCTGGAACTTGGACGTCATTATTTTATACGAATAGTACAGAAACTAAGTTCATTATACGCATTAACTTTCTTCCTTGCCAGGACTGAAATCCTCACAATAAAAAGTTGCGCAAAAAAACTTTATAATTTAATCCTGCACTAAAGCTTACCTTCGCCCCCAAAATAATTATATTTACTTCTTTCAGAGCCTCAGCTTTCCCTCTAACCTTATACCCAACAACCATCATTAATTCTTTAGCCCGGTAAAACTTAAACAACTTTTCGTTTATGATTAAAGGCTAACTAGTATGAAAAATTCGTCTAAAAACTTGAACAACCTCCCAAGTAGGGCCATGTCAACATAACTTTGCAGAGTTTAATGTCTAGACCGTTGTATGAATTGGCTAGCTCTTTGGAGGTTAATAACTTGAAATACTCCAGTTTCTTCTTACCAACTTAACTTTCCTTGCAGTTGTTAGCGAAGACACATGAAAATGTCGTCTAATATTTATTTGGACAATTCATAGAATTAATTCAAACAAGGCTGAAAAATATTGTTTCGTCCAGTTATTTGTTAATTTTCAGTAAACTGGCTTAACGGCTACATTTATTTCCCTAAGAGAATATTTTTTTAAATTATTTTTCCTTATAGTCACAGGAAAATCTTTGATCGTTATAAAATATATAAAGATCGAATTTAGACGAAAGTTATGGACCAATCGATCGTTAAATGTTATATTTTATATTCACTCATTTGTTTTATCAAAATGTAGTTTGTCCATGACTTATAATTGAATTTTAGTTCATTTATATTATTTCTGCTCCACGCAAATAGACCGAAAAATGAGAAAAAAATTCATTTATTATCACGAAACGACCAGTGAGACAAGGTATATTTATTATTGGGGAGATAACAGTTTGTAGCAAACACAATATAAATAATATATAAGCAGCGCTGGGCGTCCCAGATTAATAATTTTGCGGTCATGTAGGCATTTTTTCCATGCCAGTTTTTCAGCAAACACTCGCAGAAACTGAAAAAATTCTCTGACGCAATAGTGAAGTAATAAAACTACTATGGTGACGTCGCTTCTAGCCTCATTATGAAATTTTATTTCCCATGTTATCATGAAAACCCAAGAAAACAAAGCTGGCACGACAACAAAGGCTTTATTTATGATTTGTTATTGCCCACAAAGTTCCATAGGCCAGCCTAGCAATTCAAGAAGAGGGGCTGAATCGGAAAAAATAAACTCGCTTGACTCGTGTGGCTCATCCAAGATAAATACAGAAGGCATTCGTTTAAATACAATTCAGAAGGCATTCTCGTGATCATCGTTTATAAAGTTATAAAAAATACGAGGTCGCTGTCTGTTCCGTAAATAGTGTCCCGGGATTAGATGACCAAGCAATAAAGAACAACACATTATTATGATTATTTTTTTAAATCATGCTCATAATGAGCCTGAATGTCAGTTCTAATATAAATAATTTTATCATAGCATTCCCCAGGACTAGAAGACCAAGCAATAAAGAATAACAACACATTATTATGATTATTTTTTAAATCATGCTCATTATGAGCCTGAATGTCAGTTCTATTATAAATAATTTTATCATAGCATTGCAGAGTTTTACGCCTGATACTTTTCTTCTTACTTGGTTACATCCAAGGAGTCTGCAGTTGATAATTCTTAATTAGTCTTAATCGCAGCTGGAGTTAGCGATTTGATTTTCTAGACCGGTTAGTCGAGTAAATGCAACAATTAAATGGAACGTAGAAATATTATATTTTTATTATAGATTCCAGTTTTCCCTCCCCTCATTTTTTACCGATCTCAAGATTTTCTCATTTCTTATTGCTTCTATCAGTTATTCAAAGCCATTTTGTGTAAAAGGCAAAAATAATACGAGTTTGTGACCTAATCGGGAATAATAGATACATCCAGTAATATCTCCCAATATGTAGTCTACGACGCTATTTTACCAGTATGACATGAGTCGAAGATACATCCTGAAACAATCGTTTTGATTTCTCCCATGGAGGCGCTAAGGAATTTCCGGTGCAAGTTGACCACCGTACGTGTACTCTGGTAAAATAAAAGCACTTGAAGCTCGTGCACTTCCTATCGGCCTAAGGTACGAGTGAGCTTAGCCCGTGCAACTTGCCTGATCGAAGCCTTTGTGGAAGCTTTCTTCTTAGGATGCGCTGCGTCAGCGCCATGGCCTCAAATAAGTGGTATGAATATTAATGAAACATTGAAACCAGCCCCACACACTGACTAAATCTTTAGTTGTGGTTCTCATAATGGTTAATTGTTAATAAATTAAATTATCGTTCATATTTCATTAATTCCGGTTGGACAATACAAATGACTGTGTTATGATATGCGTTCTTATGTTCTACTACTCAGGAAGATATCTTGATTTCTTGTCATCAGTCATATTTTCATTTAAATAGCCCTCGTTCCTGTTTGGTTCTCCCGATTTTAGGACTTAATTAACTGAGAACGTTTATTAAGGATTTGAGAATTTCCATGTGGGGGTGTTTTGCGGTCCTTATATGTTTGCTTTATCAAGTGCTATATAGGATATATTCCAACACAATAAAGCATAACTATTTTATTTGTGACGATAATTTCTTTAAATTCAGGGTCTCTAGAGACGAAAAGTATATTTCCATTCATTGTACCGAAAACACAACTTCATCATCTGAGAATAAAAAATATAAGCTCACTGAGAACGTCTTGCCGTACGTAAATTTTCAGAGACCAGTTAGGATTCAAAATTTTCAGACCAGAAGAAGCGGCACTCGCGCCGGTTGGCTAAGCCTCGTCCTCAACAAAGAACTCAACACGTGGGCCAATCATAAAGTTCCGTTGCAAAGTTTCACTGCCTATTGGATAAAAGATGCAGTAGAACGCCGAAAAGAAATGAAAAATATTGGTCAATTATTGCAGCTTCATGTTGCAGAAAGAAACTTTCTCTACCCGCAGCTGAGTCTCAGGAAAAGCTTGCGAAGTAAGCTCTCAATTATTGTTTACGGGACTCTTTATCTCAGTGGGGCCACGAGGACGATTTCCGAAGAAAATCTAGTCGTTTTATAGAGATTGCCCGTTCAATGGCTCCCTCTAGGCGACTCAGGTCAATTTTGCGGACGACACGTGGGAGACCGGAAGCGTTTTGTTGCAACAGCCAAGGGCTGAGTGGCACCGAGCCTTCTTGATATGCAAATATGAGTGTTGTTGCAACAGCCTAGTGCTTTGCTGTGCAAATCCTTCCTTCCTTGGCGCTGAAGAAGGGAAAAAATTTAAAATTTTAAATTACACCAGCAGCAATATAATGATGCAATATAAATTTGAAAAATGTTCTTTCACGCTTCAAAACACTGTAACTTCTACACTTAAAAAACATTCGTCTCGTTAATTTCATATTATTTTTAATTCGAAGACCGCACTCATGCCATGGTGACCACTCGCTCGCTCTGGCTTCGAAAGCACCGCTCTCTGACAATATTATATTGCTACTTACAATTTTTCTAGAATAAAGTTATACCTATGGAAGGTATTTAGCAATTCTCAAACTTCCGTTCCTGCAAAGAGATAACGACTCAAATTGTAAACATTTTAGAAGTAAAAAAGCAAATTATTTTTCATTGAATTTACATTGAATAATGACTGATTTATAGTATTTCGTCTCAATTAAAACATATAAAAACTACGTGGATTATTTAAGATTTGTGTCAACATAACTCGAGTTCAGATATAAAATTTGAGTTCACGGCTGGATTCGAGTTAAACTCTCGCATTGAGCTCCAAAATCATTAATGGTTGCCCATTACAACTAATATTAACTTTTACTTAAGTAAAATTACGAGCTTTAGTTCGCTAAAATTGAGATTGCGATTGAATTGAGCGAAAGCAGAATAATTATTCAGAGGTACCCACGTGGGATCAATATATGGGATTCGTCCAATAATGTTGTAGTGTCTGTAGCAGTTAAGCGCTCTGAGTTGGAACTACAAAAATCTCTCACGCTGGTAAGAATGATATTTGAGATGGAGCTCACACTCTGCCTTGACGAGCGAGATATTATGGCATTGTCTGCGTAAGAATGTTAACCATGATTAAAAATTTTCTGTTTTAAATGCGGGTGCAAGTTTGAGTGTTATGAGTTCCTTTTATCAACTTCACGACGGGATCCGAGATCTTGAGGAAAAACATAGTGGTAATTTTGAAATTTATATTTACATCATTTACTGTGATTTTTGTCTTGGTTTGGAATCAATGTGGGAAAAGGGTCGATTGCGCATGGCATCAATTGATATTCTCAAAGGAAGGCGTGTCATGCGAAGGGCAGCGTGGCCGAGAGGTCTAAGGCGCTGGATTTAGGCTCCAGTCTCTCCGGAGGCGTGGGTTCGAATCCCACCGCTGTCAGGATTTTACAGAACAAACAAAATTCCTCAATCAATCTGAGCAATTTTACATAAATGAAAATAACTCCTAACCACCATGATTGGAAATGGCACCTATGGTATTTGCAATCCTCGATAAGTCATAACGAAGACATCTAATCTCCAAACACTGCATTCGCAGGGTGTTACTTGTTTTATTTTTGTCTCATATACGGATGTATTTTTAATATTTAAAAGAAATAGTAGAGTTCATCAGCTAAATTATGAGCTTCTCACAAATCACTCAACGGTCGCTATTAATTTGACAATAATTTTAGTTTAATTTAAAATTATTCTACAGTGATTTTATCTCCCAAACCACACCGTGATCACGTCGCAACAATATTAAGCTGCGTGTAGAGATAGCGATGGTGTGGTGTCTTACATCCCAGTCTTGAATACCGATACGCGTACTGAGTCTTAAGTTATCGGCGATTGTGTGTCAATGGACACATCGAATGGTCGATCGTCCTTTGATTAAAGCTGTGACCAATCAACTGCTGAAATCACCGATGGTGTTGACATACGATTGAATTTGAACAGAATAGATTATATCGATGTTGCTTGATATGGAGAGAAACGAGTGGTTTTGAACGGATTTATGTGATCTGCATTCGGGTTAAACTATTAAATTTCGAGAGTGATTTTTAAGAAACAAAGCGTCGCAAATGAACTGCTAGACAAAAATTCAAGATCCACGGTCTAAGTCTCATGTAAGTCTCATTTCATGCGTAGAAAATAGAGGGGATATAAAATATTTATATTTAATTTGTGGGTACAGAATATTTAATCAGAATTCGTATAAAAGATTCAGAGACTCTTCCGGCCTGGCTATCTGAACTCTCGTTTCATCCTGCAGCCCCGCCTGCTATAGTACCGCCGGAAGTCAAATGCATGAGAATTGTATGGGAGGAACAGAATAAAAAAATTTTGACCATTCCGTCCCGAGTTTTTAGTGGAAATGGAGTAGTAAGCTTTTTATGCTCCAGTTCACATTGACGTGAAATATTCACAAACAGAGAATTCAATGACATGAATCGAGGATTTATTTTCTTCAATGGTAATACAACTCCGATCGATTGTGTAATTGTTTGCACAATTCCTTTGTTCGTTATTGTGTTCTACGCCTCTTCATTTGTTAGGTCAAGGCAGAAATTATTGTTTGTGTTTAGCTAACAGAGAAGTTACATGAGTTTGCCTGACGCACACAGGCGTGTACTGGCTCGCTTGATTGCCTATAACATTGATCTATCAATCGCACAAATTTGTACCTTAAAAAGTGTGAACCTGGCGTCCTCATTTTTATATTGCGTGGCCATAGCATGAGCTACGTTAACATTTTTGGAATGTAAAAATATGATAAATATTGCAATAAAGAGAGTTAAGCATACAGGATATATATGTTCATGTTGGGCTACAAAATGGTGGGAATTCTCTAATTTTTTACAACACTTCTCTTTAACTTCACGCTTTGTTGTTTGTCTGTCTGTCTGTCTGCTACAAATCTTATAATCGATATTTAACACACTTCTACCTGTCAAATCGATCTGAAATTTGGCACACTTGCGTAAAGTCGGAGATAATGCATGAATCAATTGACAGAATAAATGAGTTTAAAATTAATTTTTTTTTTCAATATTAAAAAAATTAAAAATAATTTTGTCAGCTACAAATCTTACTATCGATATTTGACACACTTCTAAATGTCCAATCGATCTGAAATTTTGCACACTTGCGTAAAGTCGGAGACAATGCATGTATCAATTGACAGAATAAATCATTTTATATATAAAAAAATTCATTATTAAGAAAAGTAAAAAATAATTTCTTCTGATACAAATCTTATAATCCACATATGACACAATTTGACCTGTCCAATAGATCTGAAATTTTGCACAATTGCATGAAGTCAGAGACAATTCATGAATCAGTTGACAGATTAGATAATTTGGAAAATGTAAAAAATTTTGATATCTTAAAAAAATTTGAAAAATATATTTTTTAATATTTGATAAATAAAATTAGAAATTCACTGTACATGTGTAACATCCAAGACACTGGATTCTTCAGAAGTGTTGTCTTTAAAAAGTAATTTTTAAGCGCATATTTTTAATAATAGATTATGCACTCTATTTTTGTATCCTATTACATCTTTATTTATCAAATGGGAGAAATTATTCGTTGCCTTTATTTATACCTCACTTGCTGAGTGCTTGAGACGCTCGAGGGTAGAACGGATGAAAAATGGCCCCCGTCCAACGCAGAGACCGATTTTAGTGCCGATTTGAAGCATGATTTTCAAATAAATAATTTTTCTATAATTAAGTAGCTGAAGTTCATATCCGATACTGGAATGCATTAGCACCTAAGATGACAGCCTAAAAAGCATCGTCATACCGTGCAGAAAAACTCTGTGTAAAAACTTCTCTCCAAACTTGTATTCTTCGTAAAATAATTTATCCCGAACCATTTTCGTAACAGTAATATGTAAAATTTAATCAATTCCATCACATATTCTCACATTGTGAGTTAAACAATCAAATTTGTTAGACTATTTCTCTTGTTCTCATTGGAATAAATTTATTTACGTAGACTTCGTGTCAAAGTAATTCGTATTTTTCAAGCGCGGAACTCACATTTGAAAACACAGCAGAATTTCGTTAGAAGTGAGAAAGAACTCGAGGATATTATGCCAATCTATTTAAGGGGAGTATCCGTGTGCTTTACTGTGACAAACATATCCCGTTCACTGGCAAGTTGGTCGCGGACTTTGTTATGCAAATATAGAGTTTCTTTTCTTAAACTTGATTCGCCTGTACAAGCGTCGGAAGTACCGAACCAAGCTGCAGCGCGCACTCAAAGGAACAATTACACTGGGCAATACGAGCCGAGCGTAAATTTCACTGGGATTTTGTTTTGCTTATTCGAATGAGCTTGAATATTTGAGGATCACTGAGCCATACTGATACATAGATGTTCTCCTTTAATTCACTGTTGGGACAGAGTTATTTCAGAAATGTGATTGAAATATGCAAGTTAGTAGAAGCATAACTATAAAATCTGACTCAATAAGGATTTTTTTGGAAACTGTTATCTTTATGTCCAGTGTATCAAAGATCAGTAATTGAGCTTTCATTTTCTACATCCCAGTTTAAAATCATGGATCATTGAAGACGGTTAGTTGTTCAACAACACAGAAAATTAACATAATTCTCACTTACTTTCAGGAGTTTGGACCAACAATCGAAAATGACATCCTTGCATTATTTTGAATTATAGCCTGAACGATTTGGCGGAGAAGTGTTAAGCGCATTCTGTTACCCATTGGAAGCAAGCGGCAGCACAGAAAATTATCCGAGACGAAATGAACTCGACGGGGCCTCATTTAGAAGGTTGCTAGCATGAAACTTCTGTGGTGCATTTGCGACTCTCTAATTTTATTTAAGAAATACCTTCGTATGTCTTAATTTAGATATCTTACCTTAGTACATCACAGTGAATGTTGCTACTGCGCTCAGACACACAGGATGTGACGCATTCTGTATGCACATATACATATGTATATTTTCGTATATATTAACTTGGTAATATACAGCAGGGGCTTTGGAGGAGGCTCACAATCCTCTTACCCCTGGTCTTTCGGATGGCAAGGAAGCCGATTGAGTGGAAAACAACATTTGACCTGCAATTCAGAAATCAGAAATTACAGTGGGGGGAAATAAATATTCGTACAGTTGAAAAATCGTATTTTAATGTATGTAAGTACACAAACTTAACAGGTATATAAATCACTTCTCCTGTTCAGTTTGTGTACTTACATACATTAAAATACGATTTTTCAAGTGTACGAATATTTATTTCCCCCCACTGTATATTGTCCTCCCACTAACGCGTTGAGTAATTTTTCTCCTACGATCTCGTAAATCTGATCAGTGATAGCCTAATTCAGTTGCATTTAGTACGTTCAGAATATCTGTGCTTAAATAGCATTGATATAACTCAGTTATGTTAACACGTAAGTGCGGCAACGACCCACAGCGCTGGCAGCTGGCCTAAAAACGGCCAAGTCCGCTGCTTAAAAGGCCTATAATTCTAAATATACTAGTAAATTTGTAGGGCCAGGTGCAAAAATTGAATTTTTCATTTTTCGTACATTTTATATTTAAATGAGGCAGTACTGCCATCATACATTTTTGTTGACAAACGCAATTGAAAAAAAAAACTAAATTGCGGAATTTATCCGGAAAAAAGACCCTGCCACCCATCCGTGGGTCATCCCGCACTTAACGTATTAATGCCCATTAGAAAAATTCTTTGGTATTCATATTAATGATTCAAACACTAATATTTTAGCACGATTTATGATAATATAATTTTGAAAAAACCTATACAACACCACATTAAAAAATGTATTGGTTATTCTCGTCAAATTTGACCAAGCATTGGGAACGTTGGTGATTTTATTAGCTTTTAGAAGAGCCGCCATGAATCGACCTCACGTCAACCTTGACGAGTGAGCAATATTATGTTTATGGTCCATGAGCTTGAGTAGCAGACGACATTATAGCTGCCATATTGATAGGGTAAAGCGAGCAATATAATACGACATGACAGAATACTAACACTAATTTCCAGTTGCCTTTGCTACTTGGTTTAAGAATTAATTTCATTGCGTAATTTCACATTTATCCACATTATAATACCCATACTTAATATACCAATATTGTTCAACAAAAAAATGTCTTGCGATGGATCGTGAAAAAAAAGGTTGTTGATGACGACTTTAATTAGTTTAATAATTTTGTGTCCTCTAAATTATTGCAGTAAACTTCTCAACAATAAATTGCTGGAGCTCTTCAAACTGACCTGAAACTATAAAGTTTATTCACATCTTTGTAGTCAGAATGAGCAACAGATCTGTTTCATGAACTTTTGAAAAAAAACTTTGATTATTTATTATATTAATGTTTAATAATGTATTGTATTGTATTATTGTATAATGCATTACTTTATTAATGCTTCTGAAGACACTCGTTATGATAAAGTTATTCATATCTGAGAAGCAAAAAATTTCTTCGTCTTCTGCAAGGGGAATAGAAAAATGGAGCCACTCCACGACCACGACGACCTGTAAAAATGTAATTTAATTTTCAAAAACTACTTTCATGAGCTTAAATCATATGAATAATGTATTAGACATAATAAATATAATATAAAAATATTATATTATATCTGAAATATAATAGATATAATAATATAATAGATATTATCATTTTACCGTCACGGATATTGCCATCAAAAAGGGAAACTTTCTTTATAGTTCGGCAAATTTGAAGTTTTTTTTTCGGGGAAATTCGCTCTGCAAGGAGGTAACGTGATCATTGCCGCGCAAATGGCCCAATTGTAGAGGTAACATCGAGCGAAGTTTGCAGCCATCTTGGTAATGTCAGAGACATAATTTTGAACTTACATACTACAGCGAGACTTTAATAATACTACATACATAGTTTAATACATACTTTATTACATACTACAGTGAGAACTGAGACAGAATCATACTTGTCACCAGTTTTTATGCAAAAATTTTCAGCTGAAAGTTAGGCTAACCTAGAAATATCTAATGGAACTCCTCTTACTGTTGTATAAATTGCTTATAATTACAAGTATAGTTTACTTACGACTCATTTACAATTAACGAGTGAACAAAAAATTCCGAGATAAGGTTTGTGACAAGGACTACTACACACAGGACATGCATAGCCTATGTCCAGCCTCTGCTAGCAGAGGCGATCGCCTACACTATGAAAATGCTGGTGTTTTAGTGGTACTCCATTTAAATATTTTTTTTATCAGTGTATGAAGGCAGGAAAATGGTACCTACTTTGCTTAGTACAAAATTTTGAACTTCAAAACTGGCAAAAGTCTATGGTTCTGACCAAGGACTACTACACACATTGTAATACTATTGTATGAAACAATTATGGGCATATCATTTGTTGATGCCACTAAAACACCAGCATTTTCATAGTGTAGGCGATCGCCTCTGCTAGCAGAGGCTGGACATAGGCTATGCATGTCCTGTGTGTAGTAGTCCTTGGTTTGTGATTAAACTATTCTAGAATACGTGTACCACATTTGAGTGATTCAAAAAAGTATTTCGTGTATATTTTTTTCAATATGTTTCTCTTATAATTCAGTATTGTCCATTCATTGTCTAGAATTTCTGGTGTGTTAAGTAATAGGAATTTTTTATGACAAGGTCAATAAATTCATGCAAGTTCATTCATGAATATATTCACGCGCTTTCGCTTCACATAAACTCAAAAACTGCCGATAAAACTTTTTATTTCTTTTTAAAAGTATTCAAAGGGCGTCTCGTGACATACGAAAAGTGATATAAACATTTTTCTTGCATTTTACCTCCTGGAATACCGCAGGATGCGTTCCCTCTAGGACCTTTAAGTTTAGGTTCAGGGTGCATGGTGAGCAGTAAAATCACCCTATGGGGTGTTAAAAGAAACCGGAAGTTGAAATGGGCTGCCCAAAATTTTTGTATTTTTGTCACTTCAACAATGCGAGCTGGCGACTTCCTACAGAAAGCCCTTAATACGTGAACGGCTGCTAGGTCTGTGAACGGTGCAAGAACGTTTGTATTTTCAACAGGCGTAAAAATAACACCAAATTTCTCCTGTTTGTTTTTTTATAGGGTTATGTTTTTTCCCAACTTACGATCTCTCCGTAACTTCTCTAAAGTTTATGCTGCATCCGTGAATATGCAGACTTTCCATGGCTGAATACAAGAGGCAGAATGGAAATGAACGTGGAATAGGTTTTAAATAAATGAGGATACTAAAATTGTTAAATTTAGTGATTTGTATAATAGTTTTAATAACTTATTATTTAGCCTCAAATTTTGGGATTTAAATTATTTTAACATATGATACATGCATAAAGCTTGAGAATTTTCGCAGATTAAAAATGTATACGGGGTATCTTATGCATGTTATATTCTATTCTGGAATACCCAACTAATACTGTACAAAGGAGATACATTATCAAATTATGTGCAAAATGTTACTGCAAATGCACAGAAAATAAATAATTCTAATTATTTTCAATGAAAATTTTAATTTTGATTAGATTAATTATTAGGCAAACACTTGGTTTAGAACCAAGTTTAGACTTAAAATGAATCAATATTCAATGAGTTTTACGACCGTTGTTCAACCGATTGTAACGAGTTTCGACTGCGAATTCAAATGACATGAATTCTATCATTTTGAATGAACAGTCTTGTAGTCAAATCACTGCCTTTATATTTTGACTTATTTCGCTCATCAAACTCTGTGATCTATATCTGTTCTAATATTATGTTACGATATTTCCTTTTATTAACATTATTATATCGATGATTTTCCCTTAATATACGCTGCGGCCGCATGGGAGAGCAAAGAAATTTATTCGTGGGCAGCATTTTTGACGGCGCGTCTCGGTGAATTGATTTCCATGGCGTCACTGATGAGATTTCAGGTACAGTTATTAAAAAATGTAATGATTTTGCCAGATTTTTTATGTCAGTGAAGGTAATAATGATCACCGAAGCCTGAGAACAAAAGAGAAGACTAATGGAGGATCCAGACGTGCTTGATGGGCACAATTTAGAGGGGTTGAGAAGCATCGGATTTCTCGCGAGATTCTCAAAGCGAGTCGAAACATATCCATAAACGGCGAGTTATTTTGTACTTCTAATTTGAAAACATTTTGTTGACTATAATTTCAAGCCAAAGAAATTATTATAACATTGTTTTTTTTTAAATCTAAAACTCATAAATGTACTTTACAGTTGTTGTTAAATGCATTAACGATTAGTGTAAAATGCATTAGTGTAAAATGTCATTTATTAACGATCGGAGCAGTCACCAAATGAAGGGTCCACTAAAAATCTAACCTCAACTCGATCATATATTAAAAAAGCCGCAGCCCCGCCAATATGAGCTATGAGCTTCACGGTAGAATTTCTTGGCAAAATTAAATTCTTGAACGCATGATGTCGCCGGACAAAAGACGACGAAAAAACCTAAAGTGTGTCCTTAATTCATGTTAGGACATCAAAGCGCTGCTGCGCACTCAAGATAAGGCTTGATGGCAATTTATATGCAAACTTCGGAGCCGATACGTTCATATAAGAAAATTTAATAGCTCCCAAAATTAAATACGACGAAGTAACAATTACAGCGGCAAAGAATTGCTTCTCCATAATTCAAATGCAACAATAAATGTTTGCTCCGATTTGAAGGTACGTCAATAAATAATGTTGTCATACATTTGTTCAGTTATCCAGTCAAGCAAATGTACCCTTAAAAAAATTTGAAGAACATTTTAGGACTAAATTATTGCTCCGTTTGACGGCATCTATTTCAGGCAATGTAATAAAAAATAAAACCTGCTCCACATTAATTGCTGTTTTCACTCTTTCAACCTTACCTCTTTTTAAACTTTTTTAGCCCTTAATATTTGACTTTTTTATTGAGGTTGTGCATATATGAGTAAACTGAAACAAATTATTATTTAATTTAGTATTAAATTTGAACAACGCTTGAAAATTACATAAATTTCCAGATAGGAATTTCTATTCTCTCTTATTTCATCAAGTAAAATCATATTCGGCACCATAAGTAACGTTAGTAAATATTAGACAGAGTACAATGTAAGTTTAATGCAACAGAGAATACTCTTAACGTAACAAATCTACCATTTGCGTAACGCAGTGAGTCGTTATATTTATTTCTCAAGACTCTAATTGCGAGTGCCTTCGTATCGACCGTTCTCCTTGTGTCGTATCGCTTATTATCGTTAGTAGCGAAGACGCAAGAGCTTACGTTACCAACACTCCAGACACTCTGCACGTTTAATTAGTTCTAATTTTGGGCAAGACATGCACGTACCCACATTGCAGACACTCTGAACGGTTAATTAGTTCTAATTTTGGGCAAGACATGCACGTAACCGCACTGCTGCAGACACTCTTCACGTTTAATTAGTTCTAATTTTAGGCAAGACATGCACGAAGAACATGGAACACAGAAGCTGTACAACAGAAGGCCGCTCCAAGCCTCTTGCCGTGCAATGACCGTACTGTACAATATATACAGACAGCTGCTGATTCATTTGTTCTTTATGGAACGAAAGCTCCTGCATTTTTAATTTTGATTGGAATAGTGTAATAAAGATATTTTATTAGCTGCCGTAAAAAAGTACATGAACATTATGGCACTTTTCTTGTAAATTCATGTGGAGTTAACGAATGCAAGTTAAATTCTGATTTTGTGTGTGACGAAAAAATGCAAACATCTGAAATTTGGGAGAACCAATTTTTCAAATTTTAGTGAGTATTTAAACTATTGAGTATAATTGCAGTCAATATAATTAATATAATAAAGTCCATAATTATTTTTTCTGATGTTTTTGTAATGTTATTATTTCCCCTCTGAATTTGGCTGTGCATGCTGGGAGTAATTTTTCCTTTTCTTTTACGGATTTTTTTGTGAAAACATAAAAGTCTGCCGCTATATCGCGCTTAATCTGCTGGCATCAAGCTCATATCACGTAATATGTACGTGCATAATTCCGTAGTCCCCAAGCCAATGGAACTCAGAGTTCGGCTAGAACATAAGAACATAGAACTTTGGTCTTTTTATTTGAACCGATTTATGGAAATCTGCAATTTCATTACTCTGCCTAATAAATTGTTTCTTCACGGAGGTGATTTCGGTAACACACGTGTCACTGCACTTATATATAACAAGCTACAACGCCGAAGCGGTAAGTGTTTACTCACAATAATAATAACAATAATTGTATTTATTGTTCTATTTTAATTTCGATACAAATTTATGGATGAACCAATTGAAGGAAATACGAGACTGCACCCTCAGGGGAATCTAAAAGCCCTGTTTCTTTTTTTCACAAGAGTCATATTTTGGAATGGCACACGCATCTATGCACTCACACATCAAATAATTTTAGAAGTATTACTTGACATCTGACTTGCTCTACCACTATTCAGGACATATCACAATACATGAAATAAAAAAATGCGACCACAATGTATATCATTCATACCATTATGCGACCACCATGTATATCATTCATACCATAATGCCTGTTCTGATTTTCATCATAACATTTGTGTGCTTTTCTACCATTTTGTTGACATCATTGCTGGAGAGATAAACGGCACAGGGGTTTTTCGTTACTTTTGTGTATGGGGCGCTGCAAGATAAACAAATAGACCTTCTGGGCATTTAAATTTATATAGCTATGTGCGAAAAAAAGCTGTTTTTCATTGGTTTTCATCAGTAATATGGAACATAGATACGGTTAGTGCATCCTGGATTTGTTTGCTGCTCATCTACTCAAATTAAATGCGTTCCTGCGTCCTTGTCATGAAAATAAGCTGTTGACATGGTGCTGCTGAATGTGCTGTATTTAAAGTATTCCTTGTAACCTCCAGATGAAAAAAATCACTGAAAATTGATTCTTATCTTTACGTTAAATATGTGATTTTGAATGACCAAGATTTAAAAACATGTATACTAATTTACAGCATGCTTGTCATTAGTTTCCTATCCCGAAATAATGAAGTTGTTGAAATAATTTTTTGTAACCCGTTTATGCTAGCGAACATCGTTTGCGTCAATACGAATTTTCCAACCATGAAAATCAATTCTCTTCTACACGTTTCATGCTTATCATCGTAAATTTAGTATGAGAACCAATTAGGTGATTCTTACAGCGAAAGAAAAATTCAGCGAAAATTTGCAAAATAAGTCGGCATGAAATTAAACATTGAATAACAGCTCAGACGCACACACTCGCCGCGACAAAGAGAAATCAATACATCGATCAGCAGTCAAATTAAAGTTTGCTTAATGTATGAGCCTTGCTTAAGTTTGCTTAATGTATGAGCCTTGCTTAAGTTTGCTTAGTGTATGAGCCTTGCTGAAGTTTGCTTAATGTATGAGCCTGGCTTAAGCTAGTTTGCTTAATGTATGAGCCTTGCTGAAGTTTGCTTAATGTATGAGCCTGGCTTACGTTTGCTTAATGTATGAGCCTGTCTTAAGTTTGCTTAATGTGTGAGCCTTGCTTAAGTTTGCTTAATGTATGAGCCTTGCTCAAATTCGCTTAGTTTATGAGCCTTGCTGAAGTTTGCTTAGTGTATGAGCCATGACCAAATGATAAGTCCACTCTCACTTCCGCTATGGAGACAACATGGGCGAAGGCTATGTATTTGAAGATAATCATGCCTGATTGTTTATTATTTTAGTAAGATGTAAGTTTAATTTTCACCTGATGAACTTTGAGAGCTTTTTAAAAAATAGATAATTTTTAGATCTATTGAAGTTTGGAAACAATAAAAACTATTTTAGGGCTGGCGTTTCAACAGGATATGAAAGAAATTATTGAGCGAGTGCGGGACGAGTGGACGTGAAGAGAAAGCGTAAAGTGTGTTGAATGATAAATATTTAATGATGAAGATGAGGCCATTGATCATAAATCAAGTCAACATTGTCCCATATATAAATAGTTGATATAATTTTATCACTGATTTTCGATAACTGAACAGAATTAGATGACGTGGATAATGTAACTGAATGAATAAATTAATTCCCAGAAGACAATATATATTTAGGTCGTGCCAGCATTTATAGGTCCAGTTAAGATAATAAATGATCAAACATTAAAAAGCAGGCTGGAGCGTTTAATCTTGACAAATAATTGATGATTAATAGAATAAGAAATCGCCTGGAGAATTATTTTCTACACTGCGATTAATATCTGAAATTCAATCCTGAACCAAATGTTTGCAGAACGCGGTGAAATGAACGCGAGTGTTGACGAGGGCTGAATTCTTACCAGGTAAATTGGGTTGAAACAACGTTGAATTAACGCCGATTCAACCAAATAATGTTTAATTCAACGCCGATTTAACCTAACAATGTTTAATCCAAAGTAGATTCAACGTGTGATGTCTGCTAGGAAAGTAACCCTGGACGTAAACCTCATTGCCAATTAACGATTATAAGGCGCAGCGTGAAGCTGCAGCTTCACCTGAATTTTTGATAGCTTCATCAGAACCAAACAAAGAGGGAATATTAAGTACGCTCGAATTTAAGGCCTCGCATTACTTATTTAATGGCTCATATTTACCCTTAACTTGAGGGCTACTTAAGGTAACCAAGCTTCAGCGGTGCTTAGGATGAATCAGTGAGAGATAACGAACCAGGTCAGTGCAATTTACTGACTAATCATGTCAGGCAAAAATATTTTAAGAGTAGCTCTAAACATTGTGCTGGGCTCTTAACTCTTATTAAATTTAGTTGAGCCATGAGTCTCAGAGTTCGAATAAACCGTTCATAGTCGAAATTATAGAACATCAGCATGGATTATAAAAGATAATGATCTTCCTAAAACATTTTCATCGCAAATCCCATAAATCCTTCCTCCTCCGCATATAAAATGAAAGCTAATTCTAGATAAGATTGCGTGTTTACTTATTTTTCTTAAAGATTTCGTTAGAAACATGTTCATTATTGTGTGATAATGAAAATCATGACGTTTCGGAGGAGCTCCGAACATGGCACAAACTTCAGTCAACATCTATCGGATTAAACTTGTTTTCCTCCCATAAAAATATCCCTCTGTTTTTTTAGAGCAATCCTGGTTTACGACTGAGGTGTCGAGTTTAATGGTCGCTCGCCTCTTTCAACAACAAGATATTTTTTGGAGTTAAAAGTACCTAAAACATCGTAGGGACGAGTTTTCAAAGGCTTCTTCTAACTCTCTAATGAAATATATAACCGAGTGATCAAAAAATGTAAAAATTTACCTAACCCAAATTTCGAGAGTTTCGCCGGCTTTTCAAAGCAGATCGAGTTTGGAACGCGTGCATGAAACGTCCGTGACATCTCGTGACCAATATTTTAGGCGAGGAGGTCCGCTGGTGAATAGCACGCTGCCAAATGATTTTTCATCGTTCCAGGTGCTGTTGTAGATGCACAAGTAGAATTTTTTCTTGTTCAAACTGGTGAATCAATAGAAATAGTTTGTTAATTTTGATAATATGATCAATACAGTAAGCCACACGTATGCGGTTTAGTTGGGATGACCTGATTTTTAGGTCAGGTAAGCGCTATTACCCAACGCTCGCAACAGCGCCTTCATCTTATTGAATCTTTCAACCAAGACATGAGCGTTAGATTTCCATGCATTGCTTATTTTAAGGGTCGAAATAATCAGTAGTTTTGTAACAAATTCAACCCACAGTAAATTGAAATAATTATTATTGATCCGGGATTCCAGGCCTGATTAATCTGATTTGATTTACTGTAAGAAAGTATTTTTTTCCCTGTGTGTGATTTTTTTTCATCAACTTGCGAGAGCGGATTAAAATTATAACATGGGATTTCGTCGTTGACAACACACTGGCATAGATTAAGAACTCTAAGTTAGGTAACATGTTATGGAGAAACTGTATTGTAAGATTTTTCTTTTTCTTCGGTGTCAGTTGTAAAAAATTTAATAGTCATATCATATCTAAGCCAACGCAGCATCTACAAGTTGACTCGAGCGTTTCAATTTTAAAAAAGCTATAAATAAAGAAACATTTTTATTCCATCTTCTATGAACATTTTTTTGACATCTCTATTCCATCTTCTATAGAAACTAAAATATTTGTTAAAGCTCTTCCAACATAGGAAAGTCGTTGTCAGCTTTTTAAAGATTTACACCTGTAATTTTCTGAGATTTCAAAGACGGTAGTCGAAGAAAAGGAATTATTTATGATAGACACACAACAAGGTTCTTGAGGGTGTCACGGAATTTAAATGCACGACTCTTTACATTTTGAACTGTTTGCAATTACCCAGAAGGATTTAATAGAATACAGAGGCAGCTTTATACCTTTAGCCCATTCAAAAGAAATCGAGACCAGCTGAATATCATTGTCTGAAAGATATTCATATCATATCAGCTGAATAAATTCAGTAACCCTACAATGAAATGCTGTCCTGCTGGGAAAATGCCATTTTTATTTCTCCGTAAAATACAAGCTATGGGGTAGCTGGAAAATTTGTAATACAAATTTTGTTACTAGTAGGTTAATTGTCGCTGAGAAGCGATGAGAGTGAATGATTAGCAATGAACTAAATTCCCATTGCAAAATGTTCGATTGCTATTTTTCAAACACAGTTAATTTCCACCATGATGAATTTCTCCGTCTGAAAGCTACATAAGCGGAGTTTCTCAGTGAGCAGAAACAGTGTCATCATTCATCACAATAAAGCTTGTCCGCATGATGCTAGACTCAGGACCTTGGCGACCAAAAATCTCTAGGAAGAGTTTCACAATATTTCTCCAACCTTTAAATTCTTCTGACACCATCTTTACTCCTTCCACTTACTTCGATGACTTAAGACGCATTTTCATGGCTTAAAATTTACGCCAGGATAACAGATGGAAACTAAACGTGTTCGACATTCAGCCTCAATACCTCATAAAGTTCACGAGCGAGGCCTTTTTAAGCTTTTGATAGATATGATGAAAACACAGGAATTAAATATATTTTTACAGTGAAAATAAATAAGCATGATTATTTACATACAAGTGTAAATAACTCTTGTATGTAAATTAATTCAAGTCAATTGTTCATTGTCATTAATTTTATCATAATCTTGAAATTATATTTTTCACCCTGTCTAAGTCGTAATTTAAATTTTTCAGGTCAGGGTTGATGCTGTAACTGCGCAACACCGCAGTCTGCTGTTGTCCAGGGTTCCGCTACGTGGGTGAATGTGTGTGTGTGTGAATCTTTCGTTGACCTGAAATTTTACTATCTGAAAATTTGGTACTCTACCAGAGTTTATTGAGTGGCGGTAAAATCATAGACTGAAAATTTTCGTTCGTGTCCGTTTTTACGTTATTCATAGTTTCCGTTCAGTCAATTGTTTTTTTAATTTGGGTTAAAATCATGCAGTTAACAGGAATACTATCATGCACCCCCTTCACCTTAATCGACGTTAGCTTTATGGTGTTGCTTAGGTTAGATAGGACTTGGGAATCATTCCTTGCATTTGGTTATTAGAGGTGGGTTGAGAGCGATATTTTATCTCTATCTTGACTGGATAGAGATTGTCTCAGGCTACGTACTGAATGTTCCCGGAATTGTTCACTGGGCCAGGAGTTTGGAGGGGAATAGATCTCTCAGAAACCAAGGCAGCCTATAAATCTTGGAAATCAGGATGCAACAGTTATTAACTAAAATCCACTTGCATTTTACCCAAAAAATTCCGGAACTTTTGTATTTTAAAGAAATATTCGCTCCCAATGAACCACTAGGCACTAAGCCTTGACTGCCAAATTAATCAACTGCGAATGGAACACCATACGCACACTTCCCCAGAGGATGGGTCATTCAGTTTTTTGGAAAAGGAGCTCCTTTTACGGCTGGGAGAGTGGACGGAAAATTCAAAGGTTTCCCGTGATATCGGCTGTTTAATTCGTACTAGAATATCTTTTAGGTTTACGACTTGAAGTCTGCAGTTTAAAGTTAAAGTTTTCCTAGTCTGCGGAAAATAGGAAAATGGAAAGCGTTCTAATAAAATTTAGATTTATATGAATTCTATTGGGGTTAATCGTAACTCTTGATTTCAGGAAGTTTTTAATTATTTTTACTATCGCGTCCTCTGTTTATTGATAACCCGTATATGTTGGGAGCTCTCCTATAACAATGCCACTCTAGCCTCCGCACAAGCCCAATCACAATTTCAGCGAGGATTGAAAACGTGATAAATGTCGTCTGCTATCGTAATTCGATCAAGGGCATATCATCATCAGGCCTACCGATCGCCGCAAATGTTGAACAATCGAAGTTATTCATCCAAATTTATACTCGTGGAAGTTGTTTGCTTATGATTCAGATTTCTCTGTAAACTACCGTTCGCAGAAAGAAACTGGACCATCGTCCTTACTGTAGGAACATCAACTTTTTCACAAGAATTTTATTTTAATGTATGTATTTATTTATTTTCAAAGTTTCTGATTTCTTTCGTGCTTCTTTTCGTATCTAAGAAAATCTATTCCGAACCATTTTAACCGAAATGTTACAAGTCGAATTCTTCAACGGAATTGCCATAAGACTACGTATGGAACTAATATAAAGTGTACACAACAAAGATCGAGAATGTGCTCTGACCTCCTAATTGACAATCCAATAATGAACCACGGGGCACAGAGCGCATTGCAGGGCCCGAGGGATAGTGATCGCTGAAATTCGTATGAACTCTTTTACTTTTCAGAGTATTGAAAAGAGAAAATTTTGATGTTTAAACGGAATATATGTCCCCATGAATAATGTGAGGAAAAATATCGTTAAAGCGAACTTTGTCTGCATCCAATTTAAATTATTTTTCTTTCTTTCAGATGTTGTTGTAGATAGACCATCGTGCTAAAGTAGAATAATGCTTCTCAGATCTGTTTCATGCTTCTCAGATCTATTAAATGCTTCTCAAATCTGTTTTGATTGTGTCATAAATTCAGTAACCCTATAAAGAAATGCTGTCCTGCTGGGAAGATGTGATTTTTATTTCTCCGTAAAATATAAGCTAGTGTTCGTTAAAGTGATTGCATAAATGCATATTAAGGTCACCTTACAGTTTTTATGATAGATATTAAACATTGAAAATGTTAGTTCAAGATAGGGTAATTTGACTTGTGTTTAACTGTGAACAAATGCTTAAGTGACAATGTACGGCATGGTTGGACACTCAATCGAGGGTTGTGAAAGGAAGAAGAAGAAATCGAAGAATCAGAGTAAGAACTTTTCCCCTAAACAGGGAGCTTCAATTAGAGCTGGAGTGATTATAGGAGGTGCAGTGCTTGGGTGCAAGTTGCCTGGTAATGTCGAGCAACCTGACGAGTTGAGGTCAAGCTCTTTAGACTTGGGAGAGGGAGGCAGACTCCTGAACTACAATGATAAATTGATAGTCGGAACTCGTGAACAATCGTACCAGTTGAGTACCCGCGACTTCCCGGCATTTGGACAGAGTTGCAGTAGATCTAAAACTGAGAAGTGTGGGTGGAAAGATCGGTTTAGACGGAAACGTAACGATAGAGAATCTCAGTGTTCAAATTTTGGAGGCGGCAATGGCTGTGTGCAAAACAGTGAACTTAGGAGGCCGATATTACCACGGAGAGACTCGCGAGAGGAGGCCATGGCCAAGCTAACTTTACAAAGTTATTCGACGTCACCGAGTCACGTGCACCGCAAACTTTACGACAGCCCCGGCAGCCGCGGCGACGGTTGTTCAGAAGGAGGTAGATCTCGGTGTGAGACTCCGCTGCGCTTCATCGACGCCCACGTTAATGACGTAAGAATTCCAATAGAAAAAGACTACGTAGAATATGACTGGAGTGAAGCAAAGGCCTTACCATGCGCTTACTCAAGCAAAAGTATAAAATCAAAATACTCCTGTGATGGATTAGCTGTAAGAAATTCTAATTGCTGTGCTCATACCTGTGTGCCATGCTATAGTTACGCCTCAAAAAGATATTGCATTCATTGTAGAAGAGATTTAGATTGTAACAGTTATGTACACGATCATCGATTGGATGCTAACGTAGCTGAACTTCATCACTCCACTTACTCTGAAGTACCAATTCCAGTTGCGTTCAGATCTTCTTTTAGTTTAACAGATAACATATGTGAGTCATCAGCGGGCGTTTCTGATGCTTGCTGCAGCGACCCAAGTCCGAATGACCTGCATGCGAGTTCAGTTTGCCAGACAAACCTCGTTGCAAAATCTCGGTCGGAAAATCTCTTAAGTTCTCTAGAAAAAGGCTCGCCGCGATCATCGACACTCACTAAAACCGAGGCTTTGAGACAGAATGCGATAAAAATCCGGAACAGGGAAATGTTTTCTGACATAAGACCTTCTTGTGACGAGCGCGTGACAAAGAGCGAAGAAAGTGTATTCTCAGGGGAAGTTACGAGCGACGAATTGCGGGAACGTGACAGATCCACGATGAATAGTGCACGGAAGTCGCGGGCCTCGAAGAGTTCAGACGACCTCCAGAGTCAGGCGACCATCACTCATTCCTCGACCCAGACACCAATAATTGAGCCTCAAGAGAAGTCAAAGAAAGAAGATCCCCGCGAGGTTGCCAAGAGACGTAAAGAACGGGAGAGAAGACGGCGGGAGGCGGCCTTACCGTTCATCCAGCGGGTCTACTTGATGATCAAACGCCTCTCTGGAACTGATGATGAAGGTAAGCACTTGAGTAATGTGGATGAAATAATTACTTAGTACAAATAAATCATAAGCTCAGAGTATTGGCTGTAGTAATTTAAGGTTCAAAATTGTAACCAATGGATTCCTCCATAAACCAATGGATTCCCCCATAACATTATTCATATTCAGATTTTCGTTTACGCGAGGCAGAAACTTACTTAACTTCCGGTTCGAGGCAGAAATTTCGAACACGATTCCACTTTTTCTTAACATCTAATGTAAAATGTTCAAATTTCTACAAGATATATTTAAGTAATTCAAAAGGCTTCTCGGTATATAAATGATCATGGAGTTAATATCGGTTTAATAATATCGTAACTCTCCTATGTTCATTATGAAAAAATTACGCGACTAATAAATCATTTGTACTGGTGACCTTCAGAATTTAAAAATTTTTCCTACATCGGAAAACCCAGCAATTGCTTGGATCAAATTACCGTGGACGCGTTTATTCAAGCTCATTATAGTTAGTGAATCCGGCAGAAAGAATAAAATTTACATATGTTGGTCCAATCTTTCAATGAAATCAGTTATAAGCCGTTGTCTAGGGATAAATTAACCGATGTCAAATGTATTTTGTATTGAAATTTCTGGTAAATAGTGTTACCGTGAGAAGGCAAAGAATCTAATGAATCCGTGTGTGAAGGTAGGCTAGCGCTGCCACTGCGCCAGCCATTGCAGGCAAAGTTCCATCACCTCGCGTTGATCAGGCAAGAAGAAAAATGCTCCACTGTAGCAAGTTCCCGCTTGCTCAGAAAGTTAGGAGTCGGGTGAAATTTCTTGCTAATTTTTCAGGATTGGACCTCCATCGTGATTAGAGCTAGGCCATCTTTGAACACGCGAAGCTTTTGGCATGAACGAAGGCATGATTGCGAAGTTCTTTGAAATTAACAATTATGGGATTTTCTTATCACTGTTAGAACTACATCTCTACATTATTTATGATATTTGATTTTGTATCATCACAACTCACATTTATTAGATGATACAACACATTATATGATACATACACATTTATTAGAAAATAATTTGTAGTCTAGGCAATGATTTTTTACTTATCAATCGTGCATTTTAACATTTCTTTTTAACCTTTATTCAGCATTTTCTTTATATATCTCCTTGAGGGATAGCTCCCAAATTTTGCTCCCGACGGCCCAGACGCTCAGTCATAGACCGTCCAAAAGTTTTCTGCAATAAAGCAGGCTGCTGCTCCCAGCCTCTCGAGACTGTCCGCACTGAGTGATTTTCTGTCGAAAGCTTCAATATGAGGAGAGGCCGGAAATGCGGACTCATTGATAACGCTACCGGAAAATCTTGAATCGAAAAAAATATTTATTTGGATTAGAATCAAATACGTAGGTAGCTTGATCTCTATGCGCACTTTGGATTTAAATATCATGTGACGATTAAACACAAATTAGGTACGAATTTGATACAAATTTGGAACGAATTAAATTTCAGACCCAATTTTTTTATCCGATAGTAGTTCTCAATTAATCGAACACTTTTGAATATGGAAAAAATAGAGTGAATGACTTAACTGTGGTCGTCATACTGCGTGAGAATTTCGAGCAAATGGTACCTTAGTGGTTGACTTAATAGTGAGCTGTGAACGCTGTAACTTACTGATCTAATGATTTCATGAATTAAGCATATTTCAGATTTGATGTAATTCGGAGATCTGCTCGAACCTTAAAAAATATATTTCAGTTCTCACTGCAGTGAGCGACAGAGAGCGCATTTCTTCGTCGACCAAAACGTGAAGTCACGGACGGACAGACCGACAGATAGACGGACGGACATGGCGAGCAAAATAGTGAATTTCTTCAATAAATGAGAAAATGCGCTAAAAAGAGCTTAGCGACCAGCCTCTTGATTGCCTTTCTCCATGTAATTCTGCACCGATGATTTTTCAATCAGTTTACGAATGGGTCGAGGAGCTTTAGAAAACTGGCATTCTTTTAGTTAGTTTGTAGCTTAAAAGTTATTCTTGTCTAGTCTCTACAACTTTCTGATTACCTTATTTCTTGACTTCAAAGAAGAAATCGCTCAAATATCAGTACGAAAACGAACGGCATGATATTCTGTCTTAGTTGATTTATCTTTCGGAGGATTTCGAGTCTCATTTTCTTTGATTAAGCAGTTAAATCGCCTTGCCGTTAACTGTTCATCTGAATCAAAGGGTCTTAAGTAGTTTCAGCGTCCATTTGTTTACGTTAAACGAAGAGTGGGAGACGCTACTGCAACCATTAAAAACTTGTAGTAATATTAGCCTCCTATTTTTTTTAACTGCTGATTCTACGCGGCAGTGGTTGTGTCTAAAAAGTATTCTCAAAGTTTTTTCTCTACAACAACCGAAACAAACACGAACAGTTGTGCCTATAAATTCCAAGATCCATGACGGATACTCCTAGCCGGCGCTTCACTTCCTCAAAGCTCGAACTTTCGAGTTTGCCCTGAAAGTTGAGCCAGAAAATCGCTGTGAGGAACACGAAGCTCTTTTTTTTTCTATTTTCTTTAACAAGTTTGTAAGCAAACACCCCCCTCATAAACGGTGCTTTGCCCCTCGCACCGATTGTAAGCTGAGGTACTTGTCGAGAAAAAGTGGAAATTTATCGCGCAGCTCTAGCGACTGACGCCGCTTGTTTCTTTTCATACCTAGTCTTCGATCCTTGGTTGCTGGAGAGTGCCACGTGGATGGCAGGATTCTTGAGAACTTGGCGCTCTGGAGTTTGTTAAGATAAACAATATATTTACATTCAGCTGAGGGGAAAACTGTTACAACTTTACTTTTTCTTTGTTGCAAGAAAAGTGTTGAAGATTAGAAGGCAAATGACGGCATTAATAGATTATTTTTCTGTATCTTACAACAACAAATTTTCTGAGTATTATAAAAATTCTTTACGGGTGAATGTCCTACAATTTTGTTTGATAATTCAAATGGACGTTCGAGCAGTTCGCGGACTTACCAGGGTAGCTGGCCGGTTTAATTAAGGGGAGCATGTAATATTGAAAAATAATGTTAGTCACAGTAATATCCTGCGTTTTGTATTTCACACTCTTTTAACTTATAAGTCAATGGAATTGTTATGATGCGTATAAATATATAATGCGTCCTGTATCAACCAGAAGCAGATATTATTTCAATATTTTTGTGTCTTGCCCCGTGTCCTATCAACTTTTACGTTACTTTCAACGACAAATTTAAATTTAACGATTCTATAGCGACAAAGTTCGCTTCAACAGACATTATTTATAAATTATCAGAAGTTAAAATCAGATAGTAATATTTATTAGTTTAATTCCTAAACAAAATTGTGAGCTATAAACGGTACTCATACTTTTAGTTTTCCTCGTGTCGATTGAGCGAAGTTGAGGTGCAGAAAAATGTTCACGAAAAATGCGGTTCAGTTTAAAGACTATTTTGTCGGTATAAATGGAATGCAACTCGGTCAGTTTAAGAACTTTTGTTTTGCCACAAGTTATTTATATACTCCGGGGCTTTCTCTACAACTTTTTATTTGCATCATTTTCAAGACGGTGAACTTGAAGTTACGAAGTATATTTCGTATATATAGTCATTGAGGCGGAACAGAAAGGAGACTCAGCGTAATGATTTATAACGCGTAACAGATTTACGTGGATGGAATATGTATAATGAACAAGCATAGATGAGATGAAGTTCATCCAAGCATTAAATCTAAATACATTCTGCTCTTGATTTGTATTTTAGGAAAAAAAATAGTAGTCAGGAAACATATAATAAACTAACACCAACTAATTTTATGGAATATCTGAAGATTTTTATGTATATTAGTCTAAGCAACTTCAAAATAAAGAGCTGCCACTACTTTAAATTTCTCACACGTTGCATAATTTCAGCAGAATAACACTGCGCAGGCCACTCAAGTGAAGATTAATTAACGCAAATAATATTTATTCATGATTCTATGAAGATTAATTAAAGCAAATAATATATATTCATGATTCTATTCTGGGCATGCTTTGATGCGGGATATTTAACTCGAGCTGACGTTTTTGTTTTCGGCGCGAGTGTGGCGGCGTCCGCATTGCGCCAGGAGCCGAGAGACTTCTTGCATTTAAAGGAGATCGCGCTGCCTTCACAGACGAGGTGTAGATTTGAGCGCTGCCTTCACAGACGAGGTGTAGATTTGAGCGCTGCCTTCACAGACGAGGTGTAGATTTGAGCGCCTGCCTTCACAGACGAGGTGTAGATTTGAGCGCCTGCCTTCACAGACGAGGTGTAGATTTGAGCGCTTGCCTTCTATTCACGTCGGAATTCTGGGCACTAGGACAGTGCAAGTCATGGTTGAATTCAACCATGAGTGCAAGTTGCCTTTATTTTGGGGAGAGGGAAATGTAGGATATCATGCTTCCAGATACAATTCTACCGCTAGATAAGGATAACGATGGGAAGGATTTAAAATTTAGCATTTTTGTTCGTAGCAAATATGCATGAATATAATCATTTCACACTCGTGTTAATTACTGAAAGATATATACTATGATTTATATTTTTCGTGATCAACTTGAATCGTTAAATAAAAATTCTGCTCTAGTGAATGATTATAAGAATTTATGTCAATTATGACTTTAACGTTGCGGGACCGTTGCTGGGTGACCTTGGTTGCCATGCGACATTTTTTCAAGTGAATGTTATAAAGATTTGATTTTTCAAATAAATTAAAACTTATGGTTCATGACATATCGGCAAAGTATCTTCACTTGACGAGATGATATTGAAAATCCCATAGCAATAAGTAAAAGCAGCTTCAGGATTATTGATTTGACTGACTTATTTAATTTGAAAGTGTGATACCATCATTAATGGGAATCTTTTACTTTTTCATAAAATCCACTCTACGAGAAAGCGACTTACAGAAACATTGATCCATCAAGCGCATCGATTATGCAATAGCTATAGCTGCAGTGGTGCATTCTCTATGGTCTATTCAAGTCATTATCAAACTGGAAATATGAGAGCAGATTCTCGTTATAAGCACTTAAATGTCATCTCCGTCTTCCCTCCTTGCGAGGCACGCACTGTAGTGGAAGGCAACACATACGAAGACAAGCTTTACGACTCGCTTCACTCATTATGCTAATTCTTTAATAGACCGGGCGATGGATCGGAATATTCCAAGCTTATTGGTAGCGCAAGCCTTTGTTAGCGCCTGCGGATACGCAGGCTTTATGCAATCGTGCCGCATATTTGAAGCCGGCGCGGAGGAGGTTCTGCTTTGTAATTTGGTTTCAGAATTTGGAAAATCGTCATTTTACAGATCAGGCAATTTTTACATATAGCTCATAGGTGGCTTTATAGGCCTTATTAAATAATCACTAGTTTCACATGTAATCTATGCCTTAATAATGTTTTGGAGCTTGAGAAAATTAAGCAAACTTTATGGTTTTCTGTACTTTCTAAGTTATGAATATAATTTTGCAAATTCTTGAACGTAGTAAGAATGGATGACTCAAGGCCTCGTGACATATACAGTATGTGATCGTTATGCTGTGAAGTTGAAGTGAAGCCTGAATTAGTATAAAAAGTAAATTTGCTTCGCAGCGCAGAAGTGAATGTATGCGCACTGAAATCATTTCATTTCATTCACAACGGAATATTAATGTTTCACTGGCTTCTGAAAATTCAAGATTTACTTCATCGATAAGAGTTAATGCAATGAAAGCCTGTTAACAGTCAAAAGTGTTCAATAAAGCACAACTCATCTCAATTTCTTCGAGAATAAGTGATTCTTGTTTCATCTTTCAAAACGTAGGTAAAATTCAGCTGAATTAAGTGTGCTATGACTTGCGCCTTCATCAATATACTCAATTCTCTACGCCAGGTTTCGCCCATCGAAAACGTAAAGAGCTTTCCACGATGTGAAACACGCGGAAGTTATTTCGAGCATTCATATTACGCTATCGGTTTCCATTGCAGAATTGTAAGTGCGTCGTCGAAATATTCGATATTTTTATCATTTCCTCTAGCCCTAAGGGAGTTCCGGGCCAGAGACCTGCAAGTGGCATTGATTTGTGCCGAGATGCTCTGGAGATACAGCCGAGTGTCTCGCATTCGGCAGCATTTCTTGCCTCACACAAGAACAGATCCGCAGTAAAAGAGTTCGTAGCTCCGGCACTGATGCTTCCACGGCTCATAACCTGGAGCGCGTCCCTCAGTGCCTTATGAATGATGCTACTAAATTTGTCTATACGACGGAAAAATTTGTTCTAATACAAAAAGTTCATGTACAATGACTAGTCGCAAGGGCAAAACGGCCGCCGTTGGTCATAATAGATTCAGGAAAGGTGTGGGGACGACTGATGTAGGAACATTAAGACGCATCATCGCTGGATGTTGCTTAGAAAAGTGCTACTCTAATGTAATCTTTCTCTTGAGCTATTCTTATGCACTCAGCAATGTGTGTATCACGGTTTTTGTTTATTGAATTACTGGGATTAGCTGCACTGCCTGGAACTGTTATTCGAGTTGCTCTACTAGAATCATATCTGTATATAGATGCAATACCTTAGGATATTCACAAAAATATGAATAAGCTTGATGCAACAACATTTTATGCACATGCCTTTATTTAGGGCACATACTGCTGAATGCGGTAGTAACCATATTGCCAGGAAAATATAATAAGTGATTAGAGCTTTATCCCTCAGCCCCTCATATATTTTTTTATCCGGTTAAGATCACTGCTTTCAGTCTTTTGACTAAACTAAATTGATTGAGATTTGAAAACGAATAAATTCTCATTAAAAGCATTTGTATTAACTGAAACAACATAAGAATCAATTTCAAACTAATTTAATCCCTAATGTTAACCACAGCTTCATCTCATCATCGGAAAACGATTTTACTCGTAAAATCTTGCAAGCGGTATTCCTTCGATCACGCATACCGGAATAATGTGGCACTGAAATGTTGTCTCCCGCAGCGGCCGCGCATACGATGTTCGTTTAGCGCAGCGCGATCGCTTGAATCCGTTGGTGTAGCGCTGGAAACTCGAGATCCCATCTGACATGTTATAGGGCAATTCACTCGTGCTTGGGATCAGGTTTATTGCTGATGTTCTTTCAACCCGAGAAAGAAGTGCTGTCGGTGCCGCAGTGGAGGCTTTGATCCTAGCTTGCGGATCTTTTCTTCTTCTGGCGCGTAAACAAATGTCTAGGAATCCCTAAACCAATAATTTGTCCGCAGAATAAGAACTAAAATTAAGTCTTATTTTCACATATGTTTATAAATTAATTAGACACACCATGTGAAACCGAATCGATCATTGAGAAGTTTTCGTAATCGATTGACACAATTCATTTGGCAGATTTTAAAAATTCGTCTATTTATTATTTATATATAAAAAATATATATATATTAAAATTTTTAGCCGCTCAAGTCAAGGTCAGTTTTTGTAGCTTAGCAAAATAGCTATACAACTCAGCACGTAGTATAGCTATACAACTCAGCACGCAGTATAGCTATACAACTCAGCACGTAGCTATAGCTACACAACTCATCACGTAGTATAGCTACACAACTCATCACGTAGTATAGCTACACAACTCAGCACGTAGCTATAGCTATCCCACATTCTGGGATTCACAATCCTGTGCGCTGTATTGTGCACAGATCGCTTTGAAAGGAGCCCTCACAATCTCTAAACGAAAGCAATAGTATTAGTCAGACGCAGAAATTTGGTCATAATTTGTTTAGGCCAAACACACCTGGCAAGGATATACAACCAAATAGAAGGAAGTTCAAACGCTCGAGCTCTGAAGTCTGTTGCACGTTTCTAAAGAGCGGTTTACCTTCACTGTAGGTCCTAGAACAAACGAAATGATTGTTTTGGGGCCTTTCAGCTTTATATATTTATCTTTCATGAGAAGTGACGTAAGGGGTTTATTAATTTTCGACATATGTACAAAATAATTTCCCCATTTCGGACTAAAATCCTAAATAATCAATTGTATGCAGTTTGTTTTGTGTAGTGAGTATGCCTAATGCTTCACTTCTGTAGAATGATATTAAAAGAAATGTTCTTTAACACACTTTATCTTCAGTTCTAAAAAAAAACACTTCAAAATGGCTAAATGACGAATTATTGCAGTATAAAAAACAATCCCCCGTTTGAACCACGATCATCACAAATAAGTCTCAATGTTAATTAATTTGTAGTAAATCTAAGACATTGAATAACTCTTTACTGCCTCGCATGTATTTATTCGGACCACAAGCGCCAATCGTTGCAATGATCTATCTTCTCTTTAGCTCAGCGAAATAAATCTTCCTTGACCTATTAAACTCCTATCCTTCTATTTTCTCCGGGATCTTTCCACTGCGCTTACATTTACAGTTAAATTTCAACTTTATTCTGTGATGAAATGCATGGTACTCAATAGCCTGCTGGGAGTTGGACAGCAGACGATATTTAAAAAATGTACTTTACTGGTACAACGGAAAACGCATCACAATTGTTGCATCTAATTTATTAATGGATAACTTCTAATTTTTTCCTTCTATACCAAAACATTTTTTGCAATTCACTATTGTTACATGCAACGCTATTCTCGGTTCACTATTATTACGCACTACAACATTTCTGTTTCACTATTATGCTGTAGTAAACTAAATGAATTTATTTGTATTAAATACGACTCTATTTTACGTTCATCGTTGTTAAATGTTACAATAATATATGTTCACCATCATTACATACTACACCGTCAATGCACTATACACTCATTAAATACCAAGCTACAGGGTCCCCATACTGAAGGCTGGTATGCAAAGGAGTCCTTGTTTATGCAAGCTGACGAAGTTATGCCGACCTTCCTCCCTAACTTGGCCATCGGTTGTGCCATTGATATTCAGTGCTGCATCAGCCACTCTGTGAGCCCGCAACTTGATACCCTGAGTAATGTCCCCAACAAACACCGTTAATTGCTTTCCCAACTCCACTCGGTAATTACAATTCCAGATACTTTTACTGCTGAACTTCGCTGCAATGACGCGTTTATGAAGTGATGTCACTTTGTCAATTATTCGCATCCTGGACGCAATATGACAGATCGCATTCGCCTAAAAATGTTTGATGGCTTTCATCGGGATTTGATTTTCGTGTAATTTGAAACAGTTATGATAGCGATTTGTTCCGATACTCTCCTACATTTCACAAGGCAATATATTTGGGGCGCATGAGCTTAACATTTCTGAGTGCCACTTTTCATTCAGAAACTGAAGTGCCGTTTAATTTCACCGAAGAAAATAAATATTCAAGATATTTTCATTCAAGAAATAAATTTGAATTAAATTTTTTGGCACCTTCATATTTTTTGGGGATCTAATTTAATTAATCCGACAGGATGGAACACAACTCAAACACAGCAATCTAGCAATACAATAAAATATGTACTTCTCTTTACAGAAATAAGTCCAGGCGCTGAACTAATGTTGGTATTTGTGACTTTTCTCACTAAAAGGTTCGTCTAAGTAATTCATTTTGAGGTAGTTTGGCTAAGATGAAAAAACGAGAGCAAAGAATAAACCGCGCACTGTGGCTGGTAGTTATTTACCTCACTGTTGGTATGGTGCAGACAATTTTTGTATGGTGTGCCCTGGACCGGACATTTTTTCCCTGTTTTTAGCGGGGCCGTGGCTGGTTATTACCCAGCTTTTAGCCTCGTTAGGCTTGACTTCATTTTCGAGTCCTTGCCTTCTGCACGCACGTTCATCCGCGTTCACTCAGAAGCAAGTGTGCAGGAGCGTTGATTCACGTTCATGAAAATACTTGAATCAATGCACATTGATTCCCATTTTAATTATAGCCTAAAACATGAAGCATATTGACATAAGTCCGGGTACCTGTCTACCAAATGAATTAACAATACTTCTGATGCTTCTGATGTGAAAAATGAATTTTTGTCACACACGCTGGTCTAGGATATTATCACATTCGATCTGTGATACTTGAAACGCGCATTCACTTTTAATTTTAACGCACTGCCCTGAAAATGCGAATGTTGATGAGAAAAAAATGCCGATGCCGAATTAATCGACTGCAAATCGTTACACAATGTCTCACGCTAATCATTCCCTAACCATAATGATCCTCATAGTCAAATCCAGTACATTAAATGATTAAATATTAAAGAGAATCTCAACGTTTTTAGCTCTGTATTTTCATAATTATATATCCGTTCCATTTAAGAAACCGTGCACGAGTCCCACCTCACCTCCTGTATAAAAGTACCCCGAGCCAAATCTACAGCTGAGAGCCAAATTAGAACTGATGTTTTGCAACGCGTTCTGTAAATAGAGCAATTGCACCCAAGCTCATTAGCATGCGGCTTGCGCGATGGCCTGCAATATAGAAGCAACACACGCACTTAGCTTAAATTATTTACTGAATTTCCTCTAGTAGAAGTATTGGCACGACTAGGCAGGATATCATAGGAAAAAGCACCTAAAATCTTGGGAAAAAATTTTCTTGTTACTACGATATTAGATATGTTGGCAATGTTTGTGTGTGTGAGGTACCTGGCACTGTAATATTTACGCACGGTGACTTGCAAAAGTTCAGTACTGACATTGATTTAAGCTCAAATGGGTTACTTACTTTGGAATAGGAACATTTATTGAGAAGAAGATGATTAAGTTATCTTGCAATTTCAGGACAAAACATGAATGTACGTTCCTTGCAAAATGTGGGCTAGCCTTGTCTCTCAGTAATTACAGTCCTCTAGCATCAAAATTATCAACAGGATTCGTGATGATGAGGTTCGGGATAACGGAAGTAGGAATTATAAGATTGTCTAGTTGCAAGAATTATTTATCCCGAGAGAAGCCTGGCTAATCTGCTAGTAAATGAATATTTCTTACTTTAAATGTTAGACTTAATACCGCCACAAGCTTATTAGGACAAGCGAAATCCGTAATATTTTGTGCACTACCAAAACGCATTTACCTATTTCAGGAACAGCCGGCAAATGTGATGAGTAGGATCAATGCACAGCTGGCTGCGCTGCAATACTGAAACGATTATTATAAATATTTTATAGTTCATTAAGTCTTCTATACGGTCGGCACTTTGATGCGCAACATTCCGAATGATTTGCATGAAATGAAGCGGAGAAACATATTCGATAAAACTTCAGAGCAATAAAAAGAGCAAATAACAAGAGCAGCTAACGAAATCAAAGTTGAACATTCTGCCGTTCCATTTACATCTTTATTCGGAAACGTTGAAAAAAGTAATATTTAAATTCAAAAGCTAGGTTGAAATGAAAAGAGGTGAAACAATTTCGTTTAGTTTCTGCTGTTACATAGCTCGGACAATGACGCGAATACCATATCAGCTTAAGATTGTATAAGCCATCATGTTCATATTAAGGATCTGTGAATAAAACCATGGTTGGACAATGGTATAGTTTACAATGACATCAAACGCGAAAAACTTTCTTAAAATGCAACCGTCCATTTTTCATGTATAAATGAGCGTGTCAGTCCGTGTTTGCAAAAAAAAAACATTAGCGGATTTTTCTCTAAATAAAAATAAAAAAATAAAAAATGGAAATTTCTATACCAAAAAAAGTAAAATCTGCTAGACTAACTAATTGAAGTTGATAGCAAACTTATCGATCATAAAATCAAAATGCATCAATCAAAATGCACGCACTTGGTCTCCACCGTCATTAATCACCATTCCCTTGATACACATTATCATATTGAACATATTTCCACCTTCTAAATTAGTCCCACAAATTTACACCCTTTTTGAAATACACACATGATGAAAAGAACTATTAAAAATAGAAATTCAATTTTTCGGTGAGAAAAATATCGAACTTGTTTTCTTTAGAAACTTCCTACTTTTATATTGTCATAAATAAATTGATGTATTTGGTTTGAAGATTTACTACTTCCAGATGACGATATTTTAACAGCATTAAGCGAGTCTAAAAAATACGTATCAGTTATAGCGGAAACTGCTCACGTTGCTTTTTATTTATAACAGCAGTTTACTAAGCTTCTCTGAGATGATGTAAAAATGAAACAATATGTATTGCAAATTCTGGTTAAAGTCAAAGACTTAATTTTTTATTATTTTCAAGTAACACATTAGCATTTTTAAACACGGTATTGACGTAATCGCATTATTTACATGTAAATTTCTCCCGGTTCTTGTGGTTAATCATGCTATCTACCGATTTATTATTCACGTCATATGATAAATCTTTTGGGAGTTAATCGGCCAAATTTGTCTTCAATCTGCCACTATTTAATTAGGATACAACCATTGCAGGTTTTTCAGAAGAAAGACCGACGAAAACGTTAAAATGTGTACAAACCTGCAAGAACAAGAATTGAATTGATAAACAGTTAACTAAGGCCATTTTCATTTGAGGGCCTTCCCATCTAAACAAAAAATTGATCGGCATTATATCCGGAATTGCTTCAAATATCTCAAATTACCGCATAAATGGTGCTCCATAACATTAGAGGTGTACCACAACATAAGTGCTGTACCACCGTATTCGTGGTGCACTACAACATTTGCGGTTCAGTACAACATTTCTGGTGCACTGTAACATTTCTGGTGCACTACAACATTTCTGGTGCACTATAACATTTCTGGTGCACTATAACATTTCTGGTGCACTACAACATTTGTTGTGCACTACAACGTTTCTGGTGCACTACAACATTTGTGGTGCACTACAACGTGTGTGGTGCACTACAACTTTCGTGGTGCACTGCAACATTTGTGGTGCACTGCGACATATGTGGTGCACTGCATCATTTACGGTGCACTACAACGTGTATGGTGCTCTACAACATTTTGTGCATCACAACATTAGTGGTGCATCAGCGCCAGCCGTCGATGCACCAACCCGTCTCACCGTCTTAAAGCGGATAGCTGTGCGCTTGTTCACGAGCTTCCGGAACTTCGACGCGCGCGCGTCATCTCAATTTTACGGTGCGGAATAAAAGCGATGCCTTCTGTGGGCTCCGCGAAAAAGAATTTCTCACCCTTCGGCTCATACCAACTCTGGGGCTATTGAATTAAAGTTGTAAAATTATAAAGTAATTGTTTTCCGAAGCTAATTTTGCATAAATATAATTGTAAAATTGTAATTTTGAAAAATATAATTATGTATAAAATTGAAATGTAAGAAATTTTCAAACAGGGGATATTCTTAAATATTTCAGCCTACATGCAATATTTGGTGATGAAATATACCTGTGCAATATTTGATGAAAACAGGCAGGCGAATCACGACTGTGAAAGCAAAATAAACGCCACGTAAATTCAATATATCGCACGAAACGTTCCGGAGATAAGCTCCATCATCAGTTCAACAAAATATAAGTACGGTCAACAGAAACGTAAATGTCCACATAAATACAAAGAAACCTGTCGTTTAATAATTTCAAGAAAATAAGAACTGTAAGATTAAATATACATAAAAAATACTTAGAAACCTGTCATTTAATAATTTCGAGAGGATAAGAACTGTAAGCTTTGTCAAAGCGAAGTTTCTGTTTAAAAATATGCCGCGATTCCAAGATCCTCCAATACGTTGAACTCGAAATTTTAAAATTACATTCCGACTTTGGATCCGAACGTCGCACTTTCTTGTAGTTTTAATGAGGCTAAGGTGAATTTACGTGGCATTTTCTTTGCTTATTTTTGTGTGATTAACTTGCTATTTGATCACACTAATGATATAAATTCTTGCAAACAGAGAAAATGGCCGAATTTTGATTTTGTTGAAAAAATTTATCAATTTTGGGTGATTTATTCAACATGGACGTAAGGTACTTTTGAATAAAACTCTCGTCATGTTAATTTATTTTCCTTCTCTCTTTTAATTAATTGATATGTAATGAACAGACAATTCATTTCTTTTTTGCCGTTTCGTTGCAAACAACGGCAAATTTTATCGGATGCGTTCAATTTCCCTTACCACCAAATTTAGAATCGAGGCGTTGATCGACATTTATATTCGGCTATTTGAGCGATCGTTTAAATTTAAAGCTAAAATCGGCTTGAACTGCACTCTTTTCCTAATGCATATTTGTTTTAATGAAAGAATTCTAGGTTAGAGCGCCATTTGAGCACCACGCATTTTTTAATGGTCTCACAGTACCAACATAGCATTGTTACCAGTTTACTCATCATGCGATCTAATTGACGAGTCTGATTTGTAGTTTGAAATTTCACTGCAATCTAATAAAGAACAGTTAAAACAAACGACTCGTAATAAACAAAAACGTCTGTTTGTGCGTTATTAGTAAATAATTCACATGGATACGTTGCAACCATGGGGATGGATAACTTTTCTTGAAGAGCTTTCTGTTGAAGTTTTGTGTTTAAAATTAACTAATCTGGAAACATGAACATGAAGTATAATGTAATTATTAAATACCGTGAAAATTCCATTAATTGATTGATTTATTGCGGAGTAAATTAACAAGATGAAATACGAGACATAGTGTTTTGTTCGTAGAATAAAAATATCGCTTACCACGTGTTATTCATTGCCTCGTTATTATTTTCTGTAATTTGGTACATTTTATTGTTGATTCGCCTTAGTTACTGACAAGAAAAGCAGAGAGCGTCTTCATATAAACATCCAAATTGTATGTAATTAAATCGCTTCGAGCTTAAGAATTATCATTAACATTTGAAGATTCACTCTTTGCGTCGTGATTGAACATAAATTTGGCCTTGAACTGCAATCACATCGAGGAATTATCAGCCACTATCACCAACAGATATAGTATATCGATAGCTAATAAAATCACTGAGTGCCGTAGCTTTTCACTGGAAATTAGTTTTAATCTAATGGGATTTTTGTGTTACCAGATTCAAGCAATGACAGATTTGTAAATAAGAAGTAAAAAGTACAAAAAAGTAATTTTATAAGCATAAATCAAAAACATGGAACTATCGCAGCTTATCAAGAATTTGAAAGCAAAGAAAATGGTTAAAAAATTTACCATTTCTCATGAGAGAAAACGTCATTTTTTTCCCGTTGTGAAATTGGCCACTGCTACCCATTAGAATTTAACTTAATCTCTGTCACACGCAGATTCTAAACATGAATACATTTAATCGCACTTTTTATTCACTAATGCAGTGTGGTATGGAAAGTTAGGTGCCAATCACTGCTTACATTATGTTTCAGATATTGTTTCGTGCTGAAAAGTGATTTATTCAGATTTAATACAAATACTCATTGTAGGTATAGCTGATTTTTTTTATTTAATTATGTACAACTTTAAACAGCGGTAAATGATAATATAAACAAAGTGAAGATTGCGGTAGAAATTTAATGAAGATTTAGCCTCTGTTCTATAATTAGAAGTAATGAAATTTTGGATTAATCTAAGGGTTTAAATATTAAATTTGAGTAATCTATGAAAGTAATGCATCACCAGCTCAGTGCAATCTGTTTTGTAAATTATATTTCGAAAAGGTCAATTTAATTCTCTAACTCAACTTGACACATGTAATTCGCCTTTTTAATTCTGCTGCTCCACAAGAGGCGAGTAGATTCAACAATATTTGTTTTTCCTCACCCGATCCACAGAGATTGTCGCGCTTGCTGATTGTGTTGTAATTGCGCCTCAGGATTCATATTTCTCGCGCACATGAAAGGTTCTCACGTCAAGTCAAGCGCGCTAGCGTCTCACTCTCGGAACGGCCGCGTGAAACCGACATGCACTGCATACTTGTTTTTTAGGAACGATTTTTGCTGCAATGTCCGGTTTTTTTATTAGATAAATAGCATTCTTTATTGGATGCTTTTTTATAGGATAGTTTTTATAGGATAGTTACTTACCTAATTATTGGCAGGGATATATCGCGATCTTGGTAGGTGAATGACTCCCGAAGCTGAATACAATTGACGCTATTTGATGGAATTTACATGTTTTTACAGGATAATTTCAGCGAATTGTGATGCTTGATATTAATTAAAGCATTTATTTCATTTTACTTTTGTGATGTGGTATCATAGGAAACAATATTAATACTAGGATTAGTAAACTACGGAACGGTTAAACAGTAATTTTTTATAAGCAGAGAATTATTATATTTTTTAATTACTGGGGACTCAATAATTGCATCAATCAAAAAGTTGTAAATTGCTAGAATCTGTCATTGAATTCGTTGTAAGAATTTTGCTTTCATTATGTATTCATTTTGGGATGAACATTGTTCTCTCGACTAGCTTTGTTTTACGGTTTATATTTAATTTTTTATTACAATTTCATGAATTACTGTAAATTTTAATTTCAAATAAATTTCATATCAACCATAGCGTTTTTTATGAACTTTAAGCCAATTGTGCAAATATCTTCTGGCCTGAAGCTAGGACCCTATTTTCTTCTCTGTGAACTTCCTCCGGCTTGGAAGCTTCCAAGAATATTTTTAAATCTTCAGGTCTCACGGCGCTCATCACAGTAGATGAAAGAGATTCTTCTTTTAGATGTTGTAGCAACCCTCATCTCTTTTGTAAGCTTAACATTAAAAAACTACCATCACGAAAAACCCAGCTCAGTTTATAAATAGCCAGCGCTGCGTCTTCGTTCGAAAATCAACATTGTCTTCTTTGAATTTCCGTTCACCTTGTGATGGAAGATGAGTTTCTTCACCTCGTCCATGAAAATAAGAACCATTGAGAAAACGAAATTCAATTTAAAAAGATCCGAGTTGCATTTGTAGCGCAAAATATTTTTTTCTAACGGAATTTAAGTTATAAATTACCAACTGTCACAAGAAAAACTCGCGAGAAATCTAATTTACTGAGACTTACCTTGAATTGCAGCTTAATCATTGTAAAGCATTTCGATTAGTATGTAAAGTTCTACAGAAATCTAGCCTATTCGCAGAACATTATTATTTTTACCTAGCTCTAATTTTTTCTCATTACATGCCTGCATCGGCCTGCCGGAAGTGTTCCTTGGCTTGTAGTCCCTTAGGCCTTGTAGGTCTTGTTACTGAGGCTCTCAGCACAGCTCGCGGTGTCGGACTGTGGGCCTCACTTGTGTAGGCAGGGCAGTTGTGGGGTCAAGTTGTTGTGTAGGCAGGGCATTTGTGGGGTCAAGTTGTTGTGTAGGCAGGGCAGTTGTGGGGTNGCAGGGCAGTTGTGTGGGCTAAGTTACCGTGTAGGCAGGGCAGTTGTGTGGGCTAAGTTACCGTGTAGGCAGGGCAGTTGTGTGGGCTAAGTTACCGTGTAGGCAGGGCAGTTGTGTGGGCTAAGTTACCGTGTAGGCAGGGCAGTTGTGTGGGCTAAGTTACCGTGTAGGCAGGGCAGTTGTGTGGGCTAAGTTACCGTGTAGGCAGGGCAGTTGTGTGGGCTAAGTTACCGTGTAGGCAGGGCAGTTGTGTGGGCTAAGTTACCGTGTAGGCAGGGCAGTTGTGTGGGCTAAGTTACTGTGTAGGCAGGGCAGTTGTGTGGGCTAAGTTACCGTGTAGGCAGGGCAGTTGTGTGGGCTAAGTTACTGTGTAGGCAGTGCAGTTGTGTATAGTTTAAGCTGTCTCGTGTAAGTGATCGCTTGTAGTCGAGACTTTATTTTTATTGCCTCTTCTACCTTCTTCATCACCCTGAGATTCCAACCCTGGTAAATGCTTTCAATTTGTCACTTCTTGCAACTTGTATCTGGAAAATTATTTTTTCATTAGGAATGACAAATTACAACGAAATTATTTCGAAATTTTTTACGAGAAAGTATGTTCTTGAAGAACAGTTGACTTCATGTAGACAGAAGTGCCTCCATCATTGTTATTTGCAATTCATTTAAAAAAAACATTCACACAAGGGCCACTGAGTGAATGAGTTATTGACTGCATTATTTATGTAGTCCATCACAAATTATTATTCTGAATTATACAACAAACAAATTATAATTCTATATGTTGACTTTTAGTCTAAGAACTGTAGAAGCACTGCATGTATGAATACCAACAACCAACAACTATCAATTTTGAACACAAAACAAAAGAAATAGTTGGCTTTGTATAAGCGCTATTCCCTGTTTTCTTTCATACAGCGTACAATGAATTGTCTGCATACCAAATTGTATTGCTTGCGTTGCTGCTGCATTGCAAAGTTTTGTTGCTGGGCTCAAGTTCTGCGCTCCCCTCACTCCCCTCATGTTCTGCGCTCCCCTCACTCCCCTCATGTTCTGCGCTCCCTCACTCCCCTCATGTTCTGTGCTTCCCTCACTCCCCTCATGTTCTGCGCTCCCCTCACTTCCCTCATGTTCTGCGCTCCCCTCACTCCCCTCATGTTCTGCGCTCCCCTCACTTCCCGCATGTTCTGTGCTCCCCTCACTCCGATCATGTTCTGCGCTCCCCTCATTCCCCTCACTCCCCTCATGTTCTGTGCTCCCCTCACTCCCCTCACTCCCCTCATGTTCTGCGCTCCCCTCACTCCCCACATGTTATGTGCCCGAATATAGAAACAATTAAGTTCGTGCCCTCACAGGAAGGTTTCATCTTTATAAATTTTATTCACACCTTAATTAAAACAATAGATAACATAATAAAGCTGTTCTGACGATGAACGATCAGAGAAAATTTATGTTAATTTGTAGGCCAGCAAATTCTAATACAGAAACAAGAGTGTTTCTGTAAACCTCAACTTACAGTGTTTCTGTAAGTTAACCTTTGAAATTTATTTTGATCCGAAAAGTATTGCTTTGACGGAGCCTTTTGGATCCTGACCCACTAGATAGCAATCACATATGAATGAAAAATTCATGTTTTCCGACCATTTCAATAACTTCCCTCAATATGCTTCAAATAAGGAGGATTTTTTTCTGTGACTCATCAACTTAATTAAAACAGTGAAATGTTATTCATTACGGCGCAAGAAAGCCTCAGGGGCCGTATTATCAAAACTTCGTAAGTACGCAAAATCGACTTACGAGTGGCGTTGCTATGACAACGTAATACTAGCGGTGGTATTATCAAAACATTTGAGCGTGAACATTTGCGCGGGATAAAAATTTAGGCTTTTAGCTAAGACTTGCGTACGAAAGTTTTGATAATGCCAAAATTAGGGTGTACTTACGTACCACATAACTTTTTTGTCGTAGGTACAAAAAGTTACGAAGTTTTGATAATCCGGCCACTGGTCATCAAAAAAAAAGCAAAAGATGAAGCTTGTATCCTCTCAAAAAATAACAATTGATCGAAAAATTTTGTGCTACCACCTGCACTGATAAATTATTTTGTCTAATGTAAAGTTTAGTTCTTATCCAAACTCTGCAATATGCAGAGAAACCTTAGCTTACGTACGTTTATGCTTGTAAACTTTCAAAATTTAGCTAATCCAAATGACAGGTGTATGCCGTTGTATAGCGCAAGTTAGAGGGCAATCTCTTGAATGTTTTTTTAATATATTGCTGACTCGGGGTTTTGCTTTTACATCCTATCCCTGAATATGCAAATGAGCCCTGCCCTACGTAGATTGAAACGGCAGCATTTCATTTAAAATTTAGCTCAACTGGAAGTTGGGGTGGTGCGTTGAATAAACCGATTAAATATTTCTATGGATTTCGTTCAAAATAATAGAGCATATTGGTTCAATACAGGTTCAATATAGGCAAATGATTTTAATATTGGTTCAATACAGACAAAAAATTTGGATGCAAATTTTAATTATAAAAGATGGATGAAATAATTGGTTACGAACAGAACAAAATTTTCGTCGACCTAATACCGTTCGTGTTTTTTCGACTCTTATACGCCGTCAGTTGACTAATGCTCCGAACAAGACGCAACATATCTGTTCATTAAATTTTTAATAAAATAATTCTCAGGAGCATTGTACTATTTTATGTATACCTGTGTTATAAATTCGAAGCAGCGCATTCTTGACCTTTAAGTGAGCTGTCATGAATGTTAGTAGGTTACTCGCCTCTATATAAGGCACGTGTGTATTCCTTAGCTTATTATTTCTTAGTAACAATTTTATCCTGCAAGTTCTGAATGATCAAACAGGAAGTAACACGGGCGACTGTGGGGAATATATTCGAAGAAATACTTGCTCTGAAAATTCATTTATTGAATTGAGTAAAATTATTTTCGATTTAGGCGCAAGGAAATAAGAATGATTGTGCAAAATTCCCCTTAGGGATTTTTACCACTAGCAGCAAAATATAGCATGAAATATTTTTTAGGGTTGGAAACTTTCTTTGTAACAAAGAATCGGATGGAAATGAATGGAAACTTCGAATATCCCTCATTATCAGCTGGTAAAAAAAAGTTTAACTTGTTCAGCATTTTTTCTCTTTTATGTTGCAAGTTCAGGTTGCGGCAGATGAACAATATTTTTCTAAGGATCAAAAATATGCAATTTCAGGCCATCATTCGCAGCTTCGATTTTAGACCTAATTGGTTATATGTTGATACTAGAAGTACGATCGTAATAATGATAATGAAAGTATATTTTATGGCATGCCAACTTTTTTGTTTCCCAACGCTTTGTTTGTTGAACTTGGAAATTCAGTTTGTCGTACGTTTCAGTAACAATAACATGCGGGAGCCATTCTGGACCTAAATGAAAATGGATGCGAAATCAATTCCCTTAGTTTGAATGTTTTTTAGCATAAAATTTTAAACTTGAGAAAAACAGTCGCTCCTTTAACGTTAATTGAATCTCAAATGAATTCTTCTACAAAATATACCTTTAGAAGTCACTTGAATTCTTACGTAAGAGTTTTCAATACATTGTACATTTTTACATTGCTCATCAACTTACGGTTCGAAAACATGATACTCGTTTATCAAGACTTTGGCGAAATGGTCTCTTAAATGAACTAAACTTCATTTAAAAGACAATTTAAGTACAAGGGTAAATTTGTCGCACATTTGTTCACGAATTGTACAATTGTGCACCTACGAAATTTCAGACTTCAACTTATCATTTGATGAATATTATTCCGAAACTTAATACATCAACTCGAAAGGGTGACTGGGCGCGCTACTTCGTATCTCGTTTTGCTGAACTGACAAATATCGAACAGAGACCGGCAAGCTTTGAGCTTCTCCTCGGCCGAGTGTAAAATTCTATAGCGACCCTTCAATAGACGTAAGTCTTGTACCCTGCGAGATACGGGGACTGGACTAAAATTTCTAGGCGCAGGACTGAATGCCAGGCTTCTTTCACTTCAAATTATTTCAGGAAATTTTAAGCTGATGTGTTGAACGATAAAACGTTTATCTCAAGCCAATTCGATCGATGATGCGATAAAGCAGTTTTATGTACCCTTATTTTCCGTCAATTCCCGTATGTTCATCTACAAAAATGGAATACGATCGAGTACATTCAATGAATTATTTATAGCTTCGTTATTCAGTCCTTAAATGAAAATAAGTAAAGACAGAATCTATATACTAAGATATAAATAGTCGGACTTCTAGCATTCACACTCGCGCTGAATAGTAGTTGCAAAAATCGATCCTTTCCTCCATTGTGACATTCACTTCTACCCGCATTGCTTGTCCGGAACCTTCTTTGTACGTCACTCTGCGATATTGCCTAGCGCCAATCGTCGCACAATATTCCGAGGCTCTTTGTGTGCTGACATTCGAGTCTTGCCTCAGCTCTATCTTAAGGCCACGCGAATGATGTCTCCTCAGGGATGCTATCGGTGCAGAAATTTTAGAGTCATTGGTTTTATTTACTGTTCTGAATTCTCATCTGCATAACGCAGTAACGTGTGAAATTCGTACAAAAATGGATCAATGAGTAATTGCAACATCGGCCCTCTGGCACTCGCAAGAATAGCGTGTAAGAATTTATTATGACATGGTGAAAGAAAATGAAAAAATAGAAAATAAAAATAAGATAATTGATAGTTGTTCTAGTAGTTACTAGAACAGTTAATATTCACTGACAAACCATTCTCTTCAAAGTTTAATAAAATCTAACCCTTTTTGGATTTTGAGATGGTTCTAGGTTCCGAAAGTTCCCAGTTTTTCGTTGTTTTGTAAGTCTTATCAATGCTAAATATGATTTTTTTCTTCCACTTAATTGCGTTTTACATGATCAACGGGCTTTCGAAAAAAGCCTTCACAGACAGAAGCAAAAATATTATGGCTACACCTATGCGAAATGCTGCGTATATAAAATTATACGTTCGCTAATATTGTAGTGTAATTTGAAACAATCCTCAAAAAAACTCAAAATTGAATCTAGTTAGCGCTGATGGCCTGAATTAATGTTCCAGCATTTATTCGTTAATGTTAAAATGAAAATTTCAGACAAGACTGGAAATCAACTTTCGAGTGGACGTTGAATTCACTCGACTAGCCCATTACAAATCAAGTCAGGGCATTATTAAAAAAAACTCACTTCCAGAATTTTCCTCCTGATTTTTAATTGTTCTCGTTGGTGGGTGTTCGAAGACCCCGACTGCTGACAACAGCTTCTCAAATGGCTGACTCTATTATTGACCGAATCGAGTAGAAAATTATTGGTTGTTAATTTAATGCTTTTTCTTTGCTGTTAGGGATAAGGCAACGGAGAATTATTTAATTTATTCCTAATATATGACCAATTTTAACTTTATATCAGCCTAATCAGCCATACAAGGCAAGCATCACGTGTGCCGTTGATGAATCCGTTCTTGTTTAAATTGGTATTAGTGATAGGAGGGAATTGCAGGTCTTTGCTTTGTAAGTATTAGCTTTTGCGTGTAAAATTATAACGCTTATTGTTGATAACATTTTCGTAAGACATTATTTTGTTTGATTCGTTCCAAAAATTTCAGGTCTAGTCTTGAGTGTAATTTTTATCTTAATCTCAATGAAAGTATCGGGCCGGTTCCATTAGTATCTTTATTATTTATTTTGAATGAAGATGATATGAATCAGAAGTCTTTGTAAATAAAGTATTAACCTGCACCGTTTTCGTTGGTTTCGAAAAAATGTATCGAGCATGAAAATTATCTTTTATAAAAAATAATAATATATGCATATAAACTATTAATTAGTTCCGCTGTATTTTTTGCAATCGTTATATCAGAAATGTGTTTAGCGAAGGCCATTTCTCCTGCATTTATCTGTATAAGAAGTGAATAAATTAAGCACTAACATAAAATTTCGATTCATTAACCTCACTATATGTGAAAAATTCCTAACCAAAATGTTTCTACACTTCCTATTCTCGAACTGTCTATAAGGTTTACGATTCTATAGAAATTACACCCATGTTAAAATTACCAGCACCTGTGCTGTCATTTCATATGTCAGTGGTGGAAGAATTGGTGTTCTATTTTTTAACAAAAATCTAGAACGAAAAATGGCCACTAAAGAGGCAATTGCAGTGACAAATGTTTATTATACGTGGCCATTTATGGAACATCTCATTTAAGCTAATTCCGCGGCAAAAAATTAGATGAATCCACTTAAATCAGGTTAATGTAATCTGGAATGTAGAACTCATTTATTAACACCGACTTTTTTTCAAGAAATTAATTATTCTATTCGTTTCACTCACAATAAATCTTATGAGACTATGTTTGTTCACAAAAAAGTGATACAAATTTAAAGCTGTAGTGAAATTTTGGCAAATCTCGCGCTATAAGCTGAATTTATTCCACATTATTCACTACCCTTGGATGATATTTTCTATTTTGATCAAAATTGGAAGGAAAAAACGCGGTTACAAAGAAAATTTTTTACGATGAGTAATAAACATTTTATTCAAAACAAATCTTCCTAAAGTATCGTTAATTTTCTCGGAATTAATCACTTCTAACAGTTTTTATTGCGTTTTTCCTGGGACCTCGTGCGCCTGGTTCGAGTACGATCACTAAATATTCATCTACTATTACCTATTCCTATTTTGCGTCAGTATCCATTCATTGATCACTTTGTATGCACTCTCCCTATTCTATGATCTCCTTGCGTTCACCTCTCAACCTAATTTACGTTTTCACTGTATTACCTCTCCCAATTTTACAATATCTTTAGATGCCTTCTCCACATTTTGCATTCACTCAGTATTAACTCCCTATTTTACAATTTCTCTTCATTTTCTCTCCTTATTTTACGATTTTCCTGCATTCTCTCTCGAAATTTCGCAATCTCCATGTATCATGTGTCCATATTATAGATCTCCCAGTTTCTCTTCTCCTCATTTAACGATGTTTCTAAAACCAATCTCAATATTTCACAATTCCTCTATATCCCATTTTCCCATTTTACAATCTCCCTACATGTCCTCTCCGCGCAATACCGTCTCCCTATAAACATGTTTTATTCGCACTTTGATGTTCCCTGAAACGCGCCAAGTGAGCGTCAGAAATTTACAACTACGAACATAAAATAAGTGTTTGGTTCAAAAATTTCCACGCCATAAGTGTTAATATTCATAACCTTTATAAATTAATCGAACAGTGACTGATTGGAGCGGCGAAATTTTTTTCATTAAATTTAAAGCGACCGAATTATTCGATTAAAATTATAGAACAATACCAACTAACTATATACATTTCTTGCTCAGTTCGTCGTTGGTTAGATACTTGAATTTCTGTTGTAAAATGCGTAGACTTTTCGCGAGCCAAGAAAATATTCATACAAATCCCAATTTGCTGTTTGAGGCTTGAAACCTAATTTTGAAAGTTGAAGTATAGGATGAAAAATTTCATTTTAGAAGTTGTGCAGGATGATTTTATGAGGATCGCATACAATTTTCTCAGAACCTATATCATGGAATATTACTGAGGTGTTTTAACTTATGATGAGTGAGAAGAGAATAATTTAAGTGCTATTTTCTGTAAATAATTATTCATTAATTTGTTCAACTTGTTCGATCACCGTGTATATAAATACTATCATAGAAATTAAGTAATATTAAAAACATTAACTCTATTTCATTGTGTGCTTCAGCGAACGGTAAGAGCTCAACATATGTCAATGCTGCACTGCTGATGTTCGAGGTTTCAGGAAAGAAATGATTTAGCCAAACATTAAATGATTCTTTGCACCGATGCCGAACTGACAGCACCGATAATTTAATATTTTCGTGCCATCTGCAATGCTGCAGAACGGCACTCCTATCAGCTTGCTATGCTTATGCTTTTTTGCTAGCCTTTGCTGTCGTGGATTACTTTTTCAAATAAACAACATACATGTTCAAAGCATAATTTTTAAATAGCATTACTTGCAATTAAAGCTCTACTTCATTCGAGAAATTTAATCTTTGTTATATATATTGAATGTGCCAGTGCTTCACATGTTATTGTAAAGCTTCCCACCGAATGCAGGGTTTTCTTTGGCTTACAAATTTTCTATCGGACTATGGCCAACTCTTCTATAATCAGAATGAACAACGGATGCCAACTGCGCTGTACGTGCAGCCTACCAGTTGCCAGTCTCAAAATGATAAATAATTATCAAACAGAATAAAAAATCGTAACGAACAAGTGATTTTACAGGAGGCTTGCACTGATTGCGTATTTTTAAGAGATATTTATTCACCTCCTTTTTTTAAATACTGCAGTAATCCTTTTGAGACTGGACTGAAGTGATGTTTGGTCATGAACGTAATGCTCACCTTGCAGTTGTCTCGTTGCAGAGGGTGAGTGGCGGTCGTCGTACTTCGTTGTGCTGGTCTCGTGAGTACAATAACAACTGTAAACTAACACCCATCCAGGCAAATGGCGTTGTAATAACGTTAATAAAGAGTTAATTTAGTGAAACTATGTATTATCAACGTTATTTTAACGTCAGATGTCTGGTGGGATTCAACTGACTGATCTTTAGAACCTCCTAGTCGAAATTGATCCTTGCTATATTCTTTATCGATTTATGTAGTGCATGCCGTTGCTGTGATGAAGAAATCGTCTCTTGGATGGGTTTCATTTATTACGCATGAATTTTATTTCAATGACTTCGCCCTGTTACTTTAACAGCTCGTGAAAGAGTCTCATGCTGATCGTTGTATATAGCTTTGTGTCTTCATATACATTGATAAAAAGGACACATAATTAACTATATATAAGGAACAGAAGAGCTGAGGCCGAGAAATATTCAAATTTTGGGATAAAGTTCAATTTTCAAAGTTTTCTAATAGTATATTTAAAATATTAATATCGCGATAACTAATTCTCATCGAAATTTCAGCAAAAAACGTGAATTTCTGTTTTTATACCTTGAATGTTCGAAATGCTTCTTCATGTGCTTCATGTCTCAATCTGGTTTATATAATATGCTTGTTTATGTTATTAATGTGAAGAACGAATTTATGAAATATAATGTCTAGATGTGATTGAATAATTTAAGAATTGTGAGTATATAACAAGGAAAGAAAATATCTTGCTGTCAATTGCCGAGAAGCTGTAGCTCATCTCACTTCATCGTCGAATATTTTCTTCTTGATTGTACCCACATTTTAATGGTGATATCGTTTTTTATTACTCTTCTAATCTGGTACGATTTTTAGGCAAATATGTTTTCATTGCACGGCCAGAACTTTAATTTTGTGCAAAAGAGGGTAAATTTTTCGAATTTATAAGGATGAAAAATCTACAATAGCTGGCGGCATAAAGAGAGCCAAAATGACCATTTTTCCTTGAGTGATTCACTAGAACTTTCTATCATACATTACCTCATCGTCAACCAACTGGTATCAAGAATCACTAATTCCCTATTATGTTATACATAAACTAGGACAAAATGAAATTCGGAATAAAGACCCTTCGTAATGCAGTACGTCATACATTGTGAATTGTTAGCCGAAATAAAAGAAAACGTACATGAAAGGGGACCGGGTTTTTATTTCTTATGAAAATTAAGGGCCATCGAAAATCATTCATTCATGGTATTCTTCAAGCATACGAATGTCATTGTAACTAATAACATTTCATTCAGATCAGCAAAAAATGGAATGAAATACAAATCAGGCGTACATCGTCAATTTAACTATTGTTATATAAAGTTAAAAAACACTTTTAATATAGTGATTCACGCACGTATCAACATATAACAGGTTAGCACATTTTGGCGACAAGTAACATGCTTATTCTGACATGTTATATGAGCTTAACATGGTTAAAATTAACATTATGAAAAAGTACATGTGAGAACCGTGGTATCCGAAAGCTGCGGTCCGGTATTTACTGAACGAAGCTTGCCCTTCACTTGACTTGCCACTGAACGACGGAAGACTTCAGTCTAGCGCCTATAGGTCGCGGTCCAGCAGTGAGGCGGGCCTGTGCTCCTCGCGTGCCTCACGTGTCAGTCCAGCGCCAGAGACGCGGTCCAGCAGTGAGGCGGGCCTGTGCTCCGCGCGTGCCTCACGTGTCAGTCCAGCGCCTGAGTCGCGGTCCAGCAGTGAGGCGGGCCTGTGCTCCAGCGCCAGAGTCGCGGTCCAGCAGTGAGGCGGGCCAGTGCTCCGCGCGTGCCTCACGTGTCAGTCCAGCGCCAGAGTCGCGGTCCAGCAGTGATGCGGGCCAGTGCTCGTGACGCGCGATTTCAGGACATTATGCTGGTGTTGGTGACAAGCTGTTGTGAGCAAATGTGAAAGAATAAGCGTGAACTTTTGTATGATTTATTTCATTTGGAAAATCAATGTGATTGAAAAGACATGGGATCACTGCCGCACGGAAATTTCCCTTCGTGTGTATTTCTTCATATACCAGAGAATTCTCTGGTATATGAAGAATTCATATACCAGAGTCTGGTATAATTCATTCTCTGGTCTTCAATGAAACCTGCTTGAAAGAAGAAATTCTGCCAACCTATACTAATTCTTCATATACGTATATATCCGGTTATAAGGAGTGGACGTTTCTGGTCTATGCATTAATTACCAGCAAACGTAAAAATCACTAAAACATTAACTTACGCTTTGCTATTTTTTATTTATTCATAGCTTTTAAACGCCGGTATATTGCATTTAGAACACGTCTTGCATCTAGAACACGTAACAGTCGTATTTTACACGTGAAAGCCGATGCAATATTTTTTGCGTCATAAATAAATCATGTAAGAATTGCAAAAGTTTCATTTGCTTTATGTGAAAACCATGTTTCAGTCGCTAACCGGCATTTGGCGTGATAGCTGCGGACTCCAATCTTTTCAGTTGAATTTTATTCTCAAAATTTTCTTGAAGTTCCTGAGAATTTTTCTCTAAGATTAGCATCCTAATGCAAGTGTATAAGTACTTATATTATTAGTCTGCTTATATCGCAAGTTCACAAGGAATTTAAAAGCAAAGAAAACGCCAAGAAAATTTACGTTTTCAATATCGATATGGTGAATTTTCTTGGCGTTTTCTTTGCTTTTAAATGCAAGTGTAATTTCGTAAATCAGAAAAATATATAATTGTAATCCAGCGTCAAATCTTCGAGTATTCCATCTAAATGGGTGACAAGCTACCAAGAACCGGTCACTAATTTTGAACTCGACGAAATAACTTAATTTGAGAAATTTTAAGCTCTCATTCCAGTAAATGAGACGTGATCTGAACTGCGAGATGTAGGTAGACAATTTATACACGAGCGTTTAGTTTACTAACGATTATAAAGCGTAATTAGTCCAGCGGACTTGAACTATATTGTGGACCTAAGCTTACCAGGAATTATCTATTTTATGTAGTGTGATGATTGACTCTAAGCTCCCATCCTCGTCGGACGTCTCCCTCTAATCTATCTCTTATGTCTACAACCTGATTGCGGTTACTTTAATAAAGTTACTTAATGAAAAATACTTGATCAACACTCTAATAGATTTGTAGCTGACGAGAAGAACCAACTGAAAGTATTACATGGCTCATATTTCGAATTATAGAATTGTCAAACAAAATCATTCGTCGATTGTACGAGAATAAAATCAACTTACTTAATATTGAAGCGCCGCTCATCTCGAAAATGAGACATGACTCATATTATCATTGTAGAATTGTATCTCCTTGAAGTGAAATTATAATTTCGATAATAAAGCGAATTATTTAAAGCATGCGTTAATTATTGATCGCCTCATTCCTCCATCTTGTAGCTCCTCATCTCAGGTCACAAACATGGAGCGTGGATCCTCTTTTGCATAAGTTTCTTCTTCTTCTAATCATTCCCCTCAGGGGGGACTTCTGACGTGTGTCTGTGCGCGTCAGAAGTTTATGGGATTTCGCGCTCCTAGGGGGATTGTTCCTAAGCGCCGTGTCTGACTGCAGGTCTCAGTTGTGGGGTTAAGTTATTATGTAGGTAGGATTCCTTACATTTCCCTTCTCTGTCTCTCGTGCGGGTGGCCGACGTCCCGTGTAAGCGACCTCTTGTTCGAGTGTCTTTGTTTCTGTTCCTTTTTACCTGTCCTTCCTTGTCACTTCGTCTCTTTGAGATGCTAACGCTTCTTCTTTCGAGCCAGTTTCAGCGGGCTGGACATCTAAGACCTTTCACCCCTTGTGGGTGATGACCTACTTTTGATTTGAGAAACTTTTGATAATTGAGACCTTCCACCTCTTTAGTGATGTTCAACATGACTTTCGGTGCGAGATAGCTAAATAGCTGAAGCGCTATAGTAAACATGTGGCCACTAAACTAACTAACAAACTCTTCTAATCATTCCAATTCTCAGTAATCATTCCAAGACACAAGTCACGGACATCATTCACATTTATAATTTCTTCTTCTTTGCTAGATCTTCTAATGTCGGTGTCGTGCGGCGGGTAAACCTCCGCTGAGATCCGATTTCCCTCATAATGGCATGAGATTTTCATAGAAAATTACCATAAATTACCTAGACATTAAGAAAACTACTTAATTGGAATCCTGTCACAGGTAATATCAAGCGAGAATAGTTTTTAGAATCGACATTGAATGATCGGGAACCCTCATAATATTTATTGATGACATTTTCGGGTGTAAATTCAAGTTTTGCTTTAAGGCGTGCATAGATATTCAGAATTTCTATGAGAGGAAGCTTGAATGTATGCAAGAGATTAAAAAAAGCATCAATTCTAATTCTGGATTAAATTTTGTACGCTGGTATCTCTGATAGAAAATGTTAAAGACAAAGATATAATACAATTTTTTAGCACAAAATGGCGGTTCCGTTTAGGAATTTTTTTATTTCTAGTTAATTAGCTACAGCAGCCGTAAAAATTTGAGGATTCTTTTGAAATGTTGCAGATAAACATGGAACAATACTGCTGCTGCTGAATCTGGCATCTATGAATCGAGTTTTTAATCTCTTTCTAAATTCGAAAGCTAAATTTTTGCACGAGAGAGAGAGAGCTGTGACGCCTCAATATTTAAATCAAGTTTAAACGATTAGGTAAAATTTATTCATTAAAATAAGACACCTCGCAATGTTTTTTTTCAAATCTGCTGTGTCATTACTATGAGTGCGTAATATGGCACTGTATGTTGTTTATTGCGCAACGAGTGGAGCCTTTTTCAGCTACTCAAGATCTGAGTAAAGTTTTTTCCTAGTATAGATTTCCGTTGGCCAGCTTCACAGCAGCCAATGTTTCACTCCCTCTCAGATAAAAGACAGTCCCTGCTATCGGGTTCCATTGCTCCGATTTCTCTTGTTGCGTGCATCCTTAGTTTCCACGGAGAACCTTGCGATTTTTTTTTGAATTTATTGCACACCTTTTTGACTAATATGTACGCCTTTCTCTGCACACCTTTTTTTGAAAAATAATTAGGTCAACTAAATAGTGTTATCCTGAGAGTAATTGTATTGTGTAGCAAATTTGCAAAATTGGACAGGTTGTTTTATAGTTTTTGGATATCAAAAGATTTTGCGACGTACCTCTTAAAGGGAGATGTTGCAGTCCATTCTCGCTGGAATCAGCAGGACCTTTCGAGAGACATGAGCTTTTAAATATTTTGAGCAATGTTTTGACACAATCTTGCATCAGAAACGATTTCAAAGCGAGTTCATAGTCTGAACCACTAAGGCAACTTCTTCGATAAAGATGTATCAGAGTTTGCAAAACATTTATAAAAACAAACATTGTCATGGGGGATATTCAGCATTCGTTTTGAAAAGTTGACTGAAAAATGTTACGCTCGTTAGTAAAGTACAAGCACAACAATAACAGAGCTTGGGTCTTCAAAACGTCTAATTGGAATATGCATTTGAAAATTTTTATGAAATAAATAATACATTAAACATTTATAAAACCTGAAAACGTCAGCTATCTCGTTATATAAGCTCTCTGTCGACCAAGTGACTCTTAACAAGCTAGTGGTACAATATGCATTCAAATTTAAATTGATCCTATGCATCAAGCTGCTCTTGAATCGACAATTGATTAATTTCACAAGAATACACACAGGAAACTGTAATTTTTCTGAACTTTGACTAAAGCTTGATTCCTTGAATATAAATATATTTATCGGCGTCCTCAAGGTTAGATTAGAAAGCTAGACTCATAAAAGTAGGGCCGGTCTTTGCCCCTTATGGGCAAGGTCGTAAAACCAAGCCCAGCTGCCCTTACGATAAAACTGTTCAAAATTCAAGTAAGTTTTAGTAGGTATTTACACAAGGATTCTTGAGCAAACGAAGTAATTTTTAATAGTGGAAATTATGTTCATTTTTAAAGGAGTCTAAATATACTAAAATTTGCTGTGACTGAAAGGGCAACCAATTTAATTAAACGATTAAGCTTGAACTTTATGAATAAAATATTGCCTAATCTTTTGGTCTTAAGAAATTTGTCTGCCCGGACCACTCCAGCTGTTCATGGGGGAAACTCGTTTAAATTTCAAGTGGCTAAGTATAATCGGGAAACAAGTAAAAAATACGTTACACTCTGAAAAACACACTATATGTAATTTTTTCGTTTTCATTACGAAGAGTACAGACATTCCTACAATTTTAACAGGAGATTTAACTCGAATTTGCCTAATAAGCTCCTGGTTATATAGTTAACGCTCAAATCAAGAATGATTTAAAAACTGTACCTACAGTATCCATACTTTCTGTCTTCACATGATTCAATTTAATATTATTGTAACGAAAGCAAAAAAAGTATTTAATTGGTATTATTTTATCATTGTTCATTGTATCCAAGAAATATCACGACCGACTGGATATTAAGAAATTATTCACCAAGTTATTTCATGCAAGCCAAAACTTGTTTGGCTGTTTGGTTATTTAAAAAAATAATTTTAAATTATAGTCGCATTGACAAAATTAATTATCTTTCCCTATGTAATAAGATGCCTGAAACCTTGTATCCTAGAAGTTATGATTGCTCTGTCGAAAGTCAGATAATAGCCACTGAGCTTTAGCAATTATGTTGAGCCAGAAGAGAGGAGTCGAGATTGGCGGGACAACTTGATGGATTATAATATACGCTGCCACCCAGATAGACCCTTCTGCTCGGGCTAGATGTTACTTGCTATCTAATAAATATTTTATCCATTTATTTCCGATGAGGTTTCCGCGTATGGAAACCAATTCGGAAATGTGCAACTCACGTAGTTGTAAAAAAAAACTTTGCATCAATTTTGTCGTAGTAGCAAAGTAGCGTTCACAGATAAAATCTGAATTATTAATTGCTTTCTGCCCTTACACTATGCTAGGATTGACGAAATTATATGCAAATAAATTCGTCAACTCTATGTAATTTGCTGGCTGCTTCATGAATTTGGCAATTCATGGCAATTAACTAATGTCTTAAATGTCGAAGATGGCAAACTTTGCGGGTTTGATCATCGGAGTTTCGTGGTCACGGTGGAAACAACCCAAGAATAATATAAAAACTTAAGGCACCATCAAAATAAGTTCACAAGGAATTTAAAAGCAAAGAAAACGCCAAGAAAATTCACCATATCGATATTGAAAACGTTTCGGAGTCCAGCTCCATCATCAGTTCGACTAAACTAAAAATGAATAAAATCACTTTAAAAGTCAAAATTCAAAGACAGACATAAAACCTAAACAAGACCTAACATTATAT